>NW_019524980.1:238137-273737 GCF_002814215.2 Seriola lalandi dorsalis | reverse complement strand
GTGGACGCACATGCACAAGCACACATTTCTTGCAGAAAGTATACATACCCCACTCCTACTAGGTGTTAGGGAATTTACTCAGTCCGTCATAGTCCACAAAGCAGAAAGCATTAATTGCAAAAACAGCAAATGAGACGAGCACATGCACACACCCACTGGGAGTCAAAAGGTCGGGACTCAGCCTGAAGGGTCGTTGTGCTCCCAGGGTGTGTGTGGGATAGGTGAGGGTAGATGTCTTCTACACACCGGGCTGTAACATTTGACCTGACGGCACACAACATAATGGAAAAGAGACACATATCAGCTGTCCTAGTATGTAAACTAACATGTTTTACCATTCAGCCCAGTGTACAGACATGTTTAAACTGAGAGACAGAGCTTTGACATTATAAGTGATTCATTACCATTAATCCAAGTTTTAAGTAGCTGCAAATGCTCAGAAGAGCCTGAGACTATAGCTGTTCTATGTGGCGATACGTGTTCCTATGAATAATGCTCTAATGAAAGGAGCAGGACAGAGGGGTGTAATTACGACAAATCAGAGCTTGTTTAGCTGAGTGTTCTGTCTCTTTTCACTTCCACAGGTTTAACATAATCCTGTTTCAGCGCTGCACCCACAGGTAGTTGTTAGAGCGTGTGTGTTTAGCTCAGCCATAGGCGGCAGACCCACTAAATAGTAGCTCAGTATATTTTGAATACCTGAAGAACCTTGACTTCCCGCCACATGTGACCACTTCTGAGACTGTTTCCATCAGAATCCTATTTTAAATCTGTTTCTCTCATGCGCAGCAGATGAGTTCAGAGAGTGTTGTTGTCCTCAGGAGTGTGTCACCAGCTGGTCGGGATTAATGGTAAACCATGAGCGCTCTCTAATTGGCCTTGATTGATTGAGCTCCTTCAGTCGAAAGTCTTTGGACAGGTTTGAGGTTTTGCTGCTGCCGCTGGGCAGGAAGTGAATCGAAGCCAGCGATGGTACAGAACAAGCCATAGCAAGCTAGCTTGTGAAACATTACAAAAAAATTTAGCCAAATAAGGTAATCATTTTCTGGTTAAAACCAGTGACTAAGTGCATTTTAATAAATCAAAACTGTTTCTGCAGGATTGCCTTTTCTCTCATCACCCTGTCAGTCATATCCACCTCCCCCATCCTGCCTCCTAACATTGTATCTCAGTGGCTGAGTCAGGTGATTCGGTAGAAAAGCCAACAGGTGTGACGGTGGCGAGTCTTCAGACCAGACTGTAACATGACTGTCCCTCTGCCGTCATTACAGGTGCTGACAGCTCGGTGACGTCTCAGTGGCTGCATCTTTTCTGAAAACATAAGTGTGTGTGTGTGTGTCTTATTTGTTATGTGTGATTTCTGAGTCATATGTCTGTTAGCAGTAAAAGCAACACTGCATGAAAAGCTTTCTGTCTGGGTATAACGGCTGCTCTCTGGGTCACAGTGTTGTTATTTGGAGCCACAGTGACAGTTGGTTACCCAGATGTCTGTGGGCTGGTTTGAAAAATGCCTTTGGTATTTGTCAGTGGTGCAAGGTGCTGTCACTGAGTAACTAGATTGATTTTTTTTTTTTTCTTCCCCTGACTCCTCACTGTAAAAGCCACTGTCATGTGGTAGTTTAGTCAAATGGAGTGTGTCCAGACGAGTGAGTGTTTTCGTCTCTGGCTCTTTAACGGTTATTCTGTTTTTTCTGGCAGATGCCCAACTTTAAGGTGTGGTTTATTTGCTCGGGTTACGCCCACTCATTACTTTCCTGTGGAGTCATTGGTCATTTATTTTTATTTTTTTTCTTCCCCTTTTTAAATACGTAAAGGAAAAGTCAGTTACAGCCACTGGCCTTGTGCCAGCTGGATTGGCCGGTTGTATTTAGTGTTTTAATACTGCAACCAATCCAAACTGACATGACAGGCAGCCGTCTGTGCACTGATTGGTCCATTTAAAAAAAAAAAAAAAAAAAAAAACAGCTGCTGCTGCTTGAAGTTGTGTTGTTAAAGCAGGTAAAAGTCAAAGTGCTGATGTGCATGTGTAGGGGACTGTTTTTCATCTCTTATCATCACTTCCCACCAGTGTGCTTGTATTTGAAAAGATTACTGTAACTGCTTTGGAGTGTGGGAGCTGTTCATTGCCTCTTTTTTTCTTTTGTGATTTTGTATTTGTATGTTTAAACTGATATGTGCAGTACACAGGCCAGAAACGCAGCCTGTTCTGAGATGCCAAACAGAGGTTACTGTTTTTAAGTAGAGGCCCAGGCCCGAGGCTGTTCTCTGTTCTATCTCCATAATGAATAAATAAATCAGTCAGTCCTAAAACTTGGCATCGTACTGGCTGTATAATCACATCATGACACACATTTGGGAGTGAGCTTGACAGTGTGGTAACAGAGGGCTTCTTTCGTGTGTGTGTGTGTGTGTGTGTGTGTGTGTGTGTGTGTGTGTGTGTGTGTGTGTGTGTGTGTGTGTGAGACACTGGCCAGTGATAGAAATGTGCAAGTGTGTTCTCATTTCCTCTTTCCTCTCATTATTTTCCCGCTTCACACTGTTGCTCCGGGCTGTCGTATCATCTCACTGCTGGGTTGGACCCAAACCCAGTTCCTGATTTCACTACCATCTCTTTTCCCTGTGAGTCAGCAGGAATGTGAGGAATGACCTGTGTGAAGCCTGGCCCTTTCCCACCCAGTTCGCATCTGCCCATTTTTAGGCATACACGAGTCTAGCTTCTCTTTCATTTTTCTCTTTTTCACTTTGTCATCCTATCTCTCTGTTAACCGCTTTACTCTCCCTTATTATACTTCTCCTCCTCTCTCATATCCTTTCTTCCTGCCTTTTCTGAGCACTTTTTTCTCTTACTCATTCTTTTCAGTCAGCTCAGCACTTTAAATTTCCACAAATTACAGTATATAGGAGCGCCCCTCCGAGCCAGTGCAGCTTGGGCTGCATATTTTGTCAAACCACAGTGAGACCTCAAAACCACTGGGTTGAGAAGGGAGTTGATGTGCCCCCCCACCCCCCTCCCTCCCTTCCACCCACCACCCCCCTCGTCTGGGCCCAGCAGCGGGGCCCATCACATCAACTCCCTTTTCAACCCTTCAGGGTGTAAGGCTTAGCTTAACAAGCACATCCAGCTCCCCTTTAGTAGAAGGCAGTTGGCATACAAAGGTTTGTGCCTGAACCCTGCAGGTTTTAACTGGTGCAGCAGGGAACCTTAAAGTGTGTGTTTGAGTGTGAGGTTTATAAGAAGAGCCTGACAGCGGAGCTGCTCATCTCTGCGTGTGTTGACAGGTTCCCGCTGTCGACCAAAAGAGAGATCTGTCTCCCACCTGACAGGAGAGGGCTCCCTCTACCCTCCTATGCTCACAGCAGTCGCTAACATGAAAGCATGCATCTTGCTGGGGTGGAGTGTCTGTCTGTCGGCAGGCGTGCTGTACACACATGCTCACACACCTTAATTACTCCTCCTTGGCTTGAAAAAATATACCCTTTAAACTAATAGTCACTCAGAGCGATGAAATGACTTGGTGAGTGTTTTAAGTGAGCCACTTCAATATCTGAGTCTCTGCGGCCTCCTGCAGCCCAGCTACTGTTCAGCCGGGATGAAATACAGCCAGAGAAGAAGACACCTGGGTGATAACTTGAGCTGAGCACACTTCTTTCTTTCAGCCGAGCACCAGCTGTTGGCGTGCCTGTTTCTCATCCTCCGTACGTTGCTCAGGTGGTCCTGTCTTTTCACATTAGTGAAGTCAGATCACTTGTCATCACCAGTCTATAAGCCGCCCATTGGCCCTGCTGACCCTCTAACTCCCTACCACACATTTAAACGTAAGCCAGGGATGTTTGGTCCAGCTATGTCTGGATGTTATACACACCTGAATGCTACTCACTGTCAGCTGTGACTCTGATTAGGCTGGAATAATTAAAAATCACAAATGGAGTTCCCTGCAGGTGGATTCCTGAACTTTACAGGACACTGTGTCTTTCTGTCTGACAGCTGTGTGTTTGTGAGGGCAGACTGGCTGAAACTCAGCTCCTTCTTGTAAACAAGTGCCTTATTGTCCTTGTTTGGGTTAATTACAGAGGGGAAGAGATGGCGACTGAAAAGAAGTCAGCGCTACGACTTATGTTTTGACCCGAGAGCCCTGCAGTTGTGCTCATTGGCCGCCCTGTACTTACGCTGAGAACAAGCCTGTGACCCTTTAGAAGCTGATTTTTATGTAACTCTGCCTCCGCCATTTCCTCACCTTGCCTCTGTGGTGTATTCATTCAGGGATGCAAATATAAGAGGTACAAGTGACTAATCTTTGCAAGCCAAATGTTTGACTTTCTGTGTGGCGTCCTGCCGTGTTAGCACACTTTTAACACTTGTATTCACCTTCACGTCGCTGTTTGTGTTTGTCTTTTTGTGTCGCGCGTGCAGCTGGATGGAACCGTGGATCTGGACGAGAGACGCCTCATCCGTTCAGCCATCCGGGAGTTGAGGAGGAGGGAGATTGAGGACATGGAGGCCGCTCTGGCCAGCAAGAGATTTCGTCCCACACGCCTCAAGCAGCAGGAGGACAAGGAGAACCAGCACAGGTGAGAGACCACACACACACACACACACACACACACACACACACACACACACACAGACCTGTCCTAATGACAAACTGCACAGGGTTAGGTGAACTGGAGATGCTGAGAAAACAGTCACAAACCCAGATGCAGCATTCCTCAACTCTTGTGGGAAAAGCCTGGAAAAGTCAAGTTAGGGAATCATGGGGGACAGAAAACTGCAACCACAATAAATTTTCCATTTTCCATCTTGTGCGCACGTTTCACAGTAAATACTCTCACTTTTAGAATCAGAAAGAAGACTCACTTCTCAAAGTTTGTCCTCGTGTCAGGTTATCTGTCAGCCTTGAAGTCGTTTTTCTCAGTTCATTTATTAATGTTTTTTCAGTTCAGTAATGCACAGTTCCCAACACCTTCATTCAGCGGAGGAATGCAGACAGAGTGAGGACTCAGCTCTCATGGCTCCTTTGCCATTTTGTCAATAAACATGTTTTTGCTGGCGAATGAAATGAGAAACAGGACAAACAGGCTTTAAATTACCATCATTGTGTTTCTGTAAACATTGTGGTTATTGGTATTTTTAGAACGGGATATACACCCTAATGCAAACTATAATGTTACTTCAATTAGAAATGTTGTTAAGATCTCTTTAATGATGATTGATGCAGCTTGACGTGATCAAAGCAGGCTGTTTCTGATGAACCAGAGTTAACAACTGAACTTTTTTTCCTGAATTCCCTGAATCTACCCAATCATGCCAAATTTAAACTGTAAAGCCCAAACTTAGCAGGTTTATCTTATGAGATTAGAGAAGCCTGATTGGCTGACAGTGGCATCTTGCCAGTTCTCATTCAAGAAATGCTTGTTTAACAGTTAACATTAATTTGCAAAACATCATAAAGACTGTTTTGCTCTCCCTGGACATTGCATATTTAGCAGGTATGGGATTTAAACCTTTGATGGTCTTTAGTTTCTTCTCTGTGGGCATGAGATACTGAGCTCTACAGAACAGGATGACCCGAGTCCTTTAACAGGTGTTAATTTAAGACTTAAAGACTGGCAGTCGTTCAAGGCTATGGCACAATCCCAGCGTCTGGTCTGGAGCACAGTAAAGATTTAACAGTACTGGATGTGAAGAGGATATCCAACCTTCCGTTGTCATTCTCTTTCTCTGTCACTGAATCCTATTAAGACCAGTGGCCGGACCTAATCATTTCCATTCACTGCTGCGCTCAGATGACTGGGGTTACAATAACAAAAGAGGTACCTCAGTGGAGCTGCTAGAGAAAGCATACCTGCTGTAGCAAATGCATGCACGTGAGAACATATTAAGACACATGCACGCACACACACACACACACACACATACATATGCACACGCAAACCCATCTGAAAGTTGCATTATCCCGTGCCTCTCCTATCCCGTGGAGGAATGTGAAATATTCCACTCCAGCGTGCCACACATCCTTTAATACCAACGAATGGAGGAACACGAGGATAATGAGAGAACTGCGGGAGTGTATGAGTAATAGAAACCAACATAAAAAGCAGGCAGTGAAATGGAGAAATGTGAGACTGAAAAAAAGTGGAAGATGAGAGCAGCTTTTTTTTGTTTTTTCAGTCGCAGTGTGTCACTGCTGTCAGATCTGTGATGCCACAGTATCACTTTTTCCAATGCTCGATTTGGGAGTGTATCCTCTGATGGTTTTTTCTCCTGGCTAAGAAACCTTTGAATTGTCTCCTGCTGCCTTCACAAGCGCAGAGAGGCCTCGGGTTAGAGTCAGTGAAGCAGACGATTTGCATTCTGATATTTTAAGATACTATGATTTCCAACTTGTCATTTTCTGCATGAGCACAGGTTGATGCTCACTCACAATGAACACCATTATAACCACTTCACCGTCTCTTTTTCTCTCAGATCAGAATCCGGCGATAACTTGGACGTCCTGTCACGAAAACTGCAATCAATACAGGATATCGATGAGCTCACGAAAATGGTGAGTATCAATGGACAAAAATCATGAAATATGGTGACACTGACTATGTGAACTGGAATAATATGCAGAAAAATCCAAAATTAGATAAACTTATGTCCATCGAAAACTTTGAGGGCATCGTAAAGAGTGTGGACACGCGCTACATGTTTCTCTTAAGAGGCTGTCGAGCTTAAATAGCTGTAATGTTGTATCTGACTTCTTGGTAAAATAAAGGAAATAATAATTTTCTACTTGTCTGCTTGAAGCTCCGCGCCGCCAGCGAGTATGAGGAGAGGAAAATGATCAGAGCAGCCATCCGACAAGTCCGAGAAGAACAGCAGCAAGGTGAGTCCAGCTGTTTGATAACATGGAGTCAAACTGTGTCTGTATGTCTCTTTACTATGATACCACTTTACTGGCTAAGATGAAAGTTAAATAGATGCATCTGTTCACCGATTAGAGGAAAATGCAAAAACTTGCATGTGTTTTCTGGCACTTTAAATACTTAATCTGATTTGCCAGAAGATAGTTCTGTAAAAACAAAGTCAGAATGTCCGATTTTGAAAAGGCCATAATTAGGTTCTGGTTGACAGAAAACTCATGACACATTCATCAGTCCTTACAAAGGGCATAAATAGGTCGCCATAAGCCAAAGTAAAGCTCGATATTCAATATCCTCGGCTCAATATTCTCAATACAGTGTCATATTGTGGACACCACTGCTCCAATTTTGATTAAACTTGGGGATTTTATATGTTTTGGCACCAAACTTTGGCAGTTAAAAAGGAAACTTTTAAGAAACTTGGGGGAGAAATACGCATTGTTAATGAGTGTGAATGCATATTTCATGTGGGACAGATAGCAGGCTCTCTGTGGTTTGCATAGTTTCTGTGGTAGATCTACCTATGATACTGGATCAGATACTGGATTCCTTTCATTCCTTAGTGCTGTCTGGTCTGTGTGAGGCCCCTGTCACTCTGAAACACTGATGCATGGACCGGGTGGTGAATACAGACAAAATTTGATCAACTTCCACCCTGCCCAGCCTCTGTAAGGGCCATATCTGACACCTCAGATCATCTTGTCGTTTCAGAAATGACCATGATGGTGCTAGAAGTCTGGCATCAGATGTGACAAGAATTTAAGAGAGAGGTGTTTGTGTTTGTCACCTGTTTCATCCTGATTATTGTCTAAGTGCTGCTGCTGTATGTGTGTCTTTTAGCGACTGTGGAGAGGGTAAAAGCCCCTGGGTGCCGCCCGGATCCTGAGTGTGTGGATCCCCAGAGCAGCATGGGAATTGGAGTGAGTACAGCAGAGTTAATAGTGTGATTTTCATTATATATGGTGGGATCAATGATTAAAGATGGAGTAAGCGATTCTAATCCAATTCACTTTTTGTCGAATTCAGTGAATATCTCCTCACAGCCCGCTAGCTGGCTGCTCTGTGTGTGTGCGCTGAAAAAAAATCTGGTGTTCTTACACAGCCCTGGCTCTGTAAATGGGGAATAAATAAAGTGGCTAAGACTGAGTAACACAACACTATTCCATCCAATCAGCAACAGGGGGTGTTCGTGCTCGTGCACAGGACAAGGGAAAGAAGAAGAGAAGAGGGGAAATGGGAGGAAAGAGGGCAATGGGAGCTAAAGACGGTAAATCTGGCACATGCTAAAAGATAATGCCTATTTAAGGATTACCAGGGGGAAGGAGAAGGAGCTCTCTAACCTTTCGTCACCACCAGACTGTGTGCAGTTGTGAATGGGATTGTTTGGGACCGCAGACGAGAGAACAGTGGCGACGTTAAGGCGAGTGCATGCAAGAACGTCTACTGGCAGCCTTGTTATCTTGGCTACAAATCTACACTCCTCTCCTCTGTCACTGTAGCTTTGTAAAAACAATCAAAACAACAAACTCCTTTTTATTTGTTTAACTGTTGAGTTCAAATGTCAACAGTCTTTTTAAATATCACAGCGTGAAGCTGATACAGTCTGCACATCACCATTACAACTGATGATCTGTTGTGCACTCCTGTCAGCTTCCATTTGCAAGGATGAACTGTGCAAAGACCAATTTGCGGGTGCTGAGTTTGTTTACATGGCAACAGTGACCACTGAGGTTTCTCTGCTGCCACAATGAAGAATGCAGCAAACAACAACAAGCATTGTGACTTGAGTCACACACACTGTCATGAATGTGGCTGCACCACACACACACACACACACACACACACACACGAAACACATGTCTAGGCTGCCATGGAGAAAGGAATGTGTTTTGTTTTTTATATCATCATTCAGGTTTGGCCAAGTATGACAAGAAAGATAAAACTTACTTTGAGCCTAGTGTTTAGTGAAGGTAGTAAATTGTTTTTCGACACATCTATCTTCACAGGTCTTTACATTTTGACACGTCCACAGAACCAAAGTTAAGCATTTACTGAGTGTATATGAGAGAGACAAGAGATTCAAAGTATTTTACAATTGATTAAACACTTTAATTGCATTTTGATGGCTGACATCACATCCCTTTAGTCACTCTCTAAAACCCCAGACTCCAGCCTCCTCTCAGATGTCTCTCACAGCGGACCGGCCCTCTAGTGGAGGACAACAGGACTGTGTTTTCAGAGTTAAACTAAACTTTAGTCTTTTTCAGTGTAAGTGTAACAGATCGAATTATATGGTTGTTGCAGTGAACGCGATGTAAAAACATAAGGCTGAACTGTTGTGGGAGCCTTCCAGGTGTTATCTTATCTGCTGTGTTTGATCACTGTTCTTTTTATTTTCTTTTATATGATTGGTCTGTTTCCAGTAGACGAGATCTCTATGGAGGAAAAACAAAGTTAATTCTTACTGTGTCCGGTCACCATTGTTGTAACTAAGCCTTTTGAGTGATAAAACTGAAGGAACATCTACAGTGCTGTATCTGCGATTTGAAGGAATATACAGTCACATTATCAGTAGGTCATGCTCTGGTGAATCATGTCTGTTGCAGCCTGCGCTTGGCTTGCGTGCATTCCTTTGTGTGTGTGCACGTGTGTGTGAGTGTGTGAGTGTGTGTGTGTGTGCGTCTGTGTATTCTCCTCAGTTAGGAAGCGATGATAGGATGTTGGCGTCACAGGATGCTCTAGCATTCAAGCCTTTTTACCTCACTTCCTGTAAGACAGCTGAGTGGTACGGCGGTGGGTTTGTCAGCCACAGGTGGTGTGATGGAAGAGGAGGGGGGTTGAAGATCTGGCTGGTGATGAGGCAGGAGGGGGGGGGGGGGGTTTGGACGGACAGACGGACAGGCAGCCCACCAGCTGTGCCTCAGCAGTCTAGTCTGTGCTGGAATGGGGACGTGGCCAAAAACAACATCAACCAGCAGCAGCAGCAGGGCTCCTTCCACTCAACATCACAGCAGCGGATCTCTTTGAGCTGAGTGCGATTGTCCCATGGCAGATGGAGGTCCTAGATAGGCTTCCACAGCAGCCAAACACACACACACATACATACACACAACATGCAATATGTGGAAGCAGCTTGAAACAAACACCAGTTGAAGAACTTGTGTGACAAAAACTTAAGGGGGAATATATATTGAGCGTATGCGTGTTTAATTAGTGGACTAATGTAGCTGTTCATCTGTAATTTTACCAGAATCCAACTCCCATTAGAAGTTAATGGCTGTTTTTAATGGGCATGGTTTACATGCAAGGATAGCTGAGCTACAGTAAAAGTTTCCTTTTGCTCATTTGGGTGAAACCATACCGTAACAGCTTATAAAAAAACTTTAATTATACGTATGTAGCAAAAAAAAAAAAGGAAAAAAAAGCCAGTATGAAAAGGGACCTTTATTCATTATTGTAGGATAAAACTGAGCAAAATATCTAATCATTTAAATGAGGTTTTGTTATAGTTAAATATCTCTTTGTCTCAAGTAAAACAGCAGTTACAGAAATAAAAAAAACAGGTCAAAACAATAGCAGGAGTATGTGAGTTAATGTGTCAACCAGGCAACCCTTTAACCTGTAAGGAAAGAGTGTGTGTGTGCGTGCGTGTGCGTGGTGGGGGTCAGATCCCTGTGGAGACAGAATGGGAGGGAGGGGAAGTCAAGGGAGTGGCTTGTTGGTATTATGTGTGTGTGTGTGTGGTGTTGGTGGTGTATATGTTTGTGTGTGTGTGTGTGTGTGTGTGTGTGTGTGTGTGTGTGTGTGTGTGTGTGTGTGTGTGTGAGTATGTATGATGTGGCTGAGGGAGTAGAGCAGCAGAACAGTGGACGTCCTGACTCCAAGAGGGTTACTGCAGAGAGAGAGAGAAAGAGAGAGAGAGGCAGTCAGTCTGGTGAGGAGAAGGTAAATGTCACTCTGCTGATTTTCCTGCTGTCGTGTGTCACAGACCGACGCTCCTCTCTGACTTTCTTCATCTTTTTTTTTTTTCCACTGAAAGACCCATTTAAACGTCTTTCCACATCTGTCTGCGTTTGTTTCTGTCTGACTGAAGAATGGGACGTGACTGCTTCTCTGTTTACCTTTCAGGTTTGTGTATATATATATATATATGTATATAGTTAATTAACTTTTTGTTCATTTTAGCTGACAGGTCATATCTAAGGATATAGTATATATCCTTAATGATGCATGAGATGAAAATGGATCAGATAGAGAAATAATGCGAGTAAGGAATGTAAAGAAAATTGAGATAAACCTTGAATATTTAATGTGTGTATTTTAAACCTTAAATATTAAGTAATTTAACCCTGTGAGGTGTCTATTTGAGGCTACAGGTTTGGGTGCCATCTAGGTGTGTTGGGAGAGCACAGGTAGGCTGTTGGGTGGGAGGGTGTTGCAGATCCAGACAGAGTTTTGTTTATTCTGTGATCTCATCATCAACTTGTTGCAAGAAGAGACCTGAGTAGATTAACTGTCTAAGACTGGGCCTTGTCTCTGCAATGGAGAAGGTAAATTGGGCTTTGGAGATGACTTGAGAAAGTCTGCTGAAGGGAAGAAGAAAAAAAAAAAGAAAGTACAGTGGATCCATTTTGGGAAAAGAAAGACCAGTAAGTGAGTGAGCTGAGAGTGGCACGGGATGATTTGCAGTAAGTCAAAATGAGAATGAGGCTCAGCGCTGACTTCTGTGGGTTTACTCACTCGAGACTTGAGCGTGTGTGATACAGAGATGATTGCTACTTCATCCCAGCTACTGTATTTCAATTATTGGAGGTGAGCCGAGCATGTGGTTCCTCGGGCTGCAGTAATGGAAAATGAGCCGCCAGGTTTCTTTTTCTTCTTCTTCTCCTCTTCCACGTGGAGGCCTTTAAGACCCTCAAATGGTCTGACCTCATCCGTGGAGTGATGGATTTAACTTTCATGGAAAACTGCTGCACTGAAACCCAGTCTGTTAATCCGCAGCTGATCTCAGCTGTCTGAACCGGTTGGTGAAGAAGGTGTGTGCCTCGGCGCTGGCTCGGCCTCTGCCTCGCTGTTGTTGTTGTTGTTGTTGTTGAGGGTTCAGAGGAGTCCAGATGGCCCGGGCCTCTCGCTGTGGTCATGAGAGGGGACAGTTGTTTTTGTGTTTACGAGGTTGAGATTTTGCAATTGTAGTCTGACACAAACAAGCCCCTGAGGGCCAGATGGACAAATGCTTTGGGTGAGCGTTGGAGTGGGACGGTGTCGGTGTTGGTTCCACTCTGTCAGGTCCTGAATGTTGGGCCCAGAGGAAAGCCGCTAATGACAGCATGGTGGCTGGCAGCAGGTCCGAAGCTCTCGTCTCCAGTTCCACTTTATCTTCCCTTTTTTTCTTTTCTCCCCCCTTTGCCTCACTGTCTGTGAGAAATATGTTCCCTGTGGTTTAGTGGGAGCTGTGAAATGATGGCTGTCTGTCTGACTTCTGGTAGTAGCAGGAGAGGGAGAGGAGCGGCGGGTGAGGAAAGGCTCGTTCTCTCTAATTGTGTTTATGGCTCAAACACAATTATCTTCCCGTGACTCTTTGATTGAGTGACTCCACTCAGAAGGAGAGCGTCCTTTGTGTGTGACCATTATTACACTGTAGTACCCTCAGTCCTTTGTGCTGATGCAGAGGACTGTTTGTGTCCTCACCAGACACTGTCATAACTCATTAAAGGAGCATTCCACTAAATTTCTGCTTTCCACTGCAGTGCCCCGGACTTGTTGCCCCAGAAACATTTACCATGGTCTTGAAAAGCTGAAAAGACTCTTTTATGCCCCAGAATCTGTGCTGCCACTTTTTTCTGTGTATGGGGATAAGTGTGCGTAAAAAGTGACATCCTTATAATGATCAGTTTAGTATTTCAATTCTCTATCTTCCTTATGAGGAAAGGTTTTTATTTCATTCATAGACATAGATTGAGTTCTCCTGGACAACTTTAGCAATAAAACTTCACTTATTTTACAAAGTAAATCCAATCATCTGTCTTTGTTTACAACCCGAGCAGTGCCACTCCTGATTTCCTTTTTGTGCTGCCGTCTCCTGCAACAGTGTCTGATTACATTTTCTCCTCAGTGATTGAGCCGCTCTGCCCTGTAATCTGCTCAAGGTGGGGAAGGTCACAGTCAACAGAGCAGAAAGCCTCGACTCCTTTCTCACCTCTGCCTCTCGGTTGTGTTTAAATTCGAACGCTTTGTGTTTGTTCACCGCATTAACTGGCGGTCCCTCTCTGTCAGCTCTGATCACACACTGCATTGATTAAAAGCCTTTAAAACACAAAAGGTGTGATTTATAAGATTTTCACACTGCTGTTGACAGCTATGCCAGCCTCTTGTCTAAAGTAACATTGTTTACACACGGCAAACTGATTTTGGCGTGTGATTGTGTAGTTGGGTGTGTGTGCTTTTTTTTTTTTTTTTTTCTTGCTTGAAAGATTGAGTGTGTTTTCAGAAGTAATGGTAGGCTGCAAATCTGGTCTATTATATTTTCAGTATTTAAGGTCATGTCCTGTATGTTTTTTCAAGATCCACCCAAACTTCTGTTGGATTCTATTCTTAACCCAGATGCCTCTTGTAAAACACCTTTAAGGAGATTATGTGCTGGGATACGGTTGCAGAATGACGCATACCATCTGAAGCTCTACATAAGAGCTTTTTGCCCTTTAATAGTAAAGTTTGCGAGCCCTCTATGTGGATTAAGAATAAGTGGAGGAGTGATTTAAAGAGTGTGTGCACACGTGCTCAGAGGAGTCTTATTTGTGCAGCTGATTCTCCTGTGGAGTAGCTCAAGGTCAGGCACCAGAGGCCCAACAGTAGTACCGGCGTCTTCATCTCTCCCTCTCCGTCCTCCCCTCCGCACCTCTCCCGTTTCCTCTCCATATGCCAAAATACTGCTGCCTCTCCTCTGAGATCTACCTCCTGCTGTGACTTTCCTCTATCAGTGCAGAAAAGCACCAGGGGTGCTGCAGAAAAGCTGCAGTTTCTACTGTGTTAGTCTGCAGGAAATCTTGAAAGAGTAGAAGCTTCACAAGTCAAGTCAGGCTGTAAAGCTGTATTATGTGTTGGCTCTCAGGGCGTCTCTCTCAGACATATACAATGGAAAATAAAACAGATCTTTACTTTTTCAGCTGGCCAAGCATGTAGCTCATCGTGTTCTGGGGCATTTGACCTCGACCTCAGACAAAAGACTGTTGTGATCACCGGCTGACCTCAAACAGATGATCGTAGAGCTGATGTTTTCACTCTGGTTTCGATCAGAGGAATGGGGCTTTTGGAGCTGTATTGAAGTGCACTAAGCATGTTTTTTTTGTTTGTTTTTTTTCCCCTACAGGAGACAGAGCGGGAGAGTCATAGTGAACGAGAGCGTGTCAGATCTCAGATCCGGGAGTTACACGGCCAGCAGACACAACAAAGCAGAGAGTTGCAGAGAATAGGTGAGAAACACTCATTCAGCACCAAACTGTATGGGACTGCTCTTCACATTGATGAACAGTCGACTGGCTGCGTTAATACATATTGAAAGCAGGGTATACATACAGTATTTGCCCTCATATTTAGATCATGTTTGGACACGCCACTCTTTTGGGATCGTTGAAATACAGAAAACTATATACATGTCAACATCCACATGTCAGGGTAAGCACTAAAGCTTTGTAGCCAACACTGACCACCTCTGTTGTGTGTACCTGTGACTGCATACATCCGTCTTGATGCAATTTCCTCTTCACTGCCTGTTAAAACAGTCAGCCAAAGGAGCCATTCTCCAGAGGTGGCGGTCAGGAGGTCATATTAGTTCAGGCTCTTTAAGCTCCTTCATCTAACTTTATTAACTGTTTGGAGTCACTCGCTGCCATAGGCTTAATGACTTTGACTTCTTAAGTGTGAAGTAATTTCATTAACCTCTCTGTTAGCCCATTAATAAAGTAGTATGAATGCAAGCCTTCAGGAGGGAATGAATGCGCTTCGTTCACCTGAATCCTTGAAACTTTGCAGCCACACTTGCAGAGCCGACGATGAATAGCTTGTAAAATGACAAACAAGCATACTTGACGAGTAATAAATGTAGCCCTACCTATAGCTTGTCCAGTTTAAACACCTCAGGGTAAAGTATTAATTGGATAATTCACTTCATATAGGACATCTCGGGCTGAAGATGAAAGCGTTTTTCATCTTATATTGAAGCTCAGGCCTGAGGCCGACAGCCACAATAATCTCATTCTGTGTGGCCTGGTTTGCCTTGGACTTGACTCCCAGTGTCCTTCTCATGGACCTGGAGGATGGTGGTGGGGTTATGGGAACAGAGGGAAACCCAAAAGCCACACCTCTGCTAAATAAAGCTGATACCAGAAGAGAACTCTGGCTCGATTGACGTGGCGGAGAAACTCCCCAACGTTACTGATTTATCCCTGCTTTACAATTTAAACCAGGGTGAAGCAGGGGTGAACAAAAAAAAAAAAGACCACCGTAGAAAAGCAAAGGAGGACACCAATCAACAAAGGCTAGGACGTTTGTGGCTGGGACAGGGCAGAGTAGCCAAGGTGGGCCTGTGGTTCTTGAGTGAAAGTAGCAGGAAATAAAAGATTGCCCTTGGACGATCAGTGGCTCGTTGTTTTTGGTCTTTGAACGCTGCTCAAAGACATACCTCTACCTCTCAGACAAAAAAAGCTTATATTTACATTCTTTACCTCAATGACCATGTGTTCAGCTGTACTGCATTTTAGTGCAAACTGTAACTGGTAAGGCTGTGATTTAGGAAATGAAATGTTTGCAGAGACTCTCAGTGGAATGTGCTGTGTGCCTCAAGTTCCCAAAAGAGAAAAACTCGAGCTCAAGTCTGAGCATAGTACTAATTCCAATTTCACACGAAAACCTTGTGAATGACATGTAGGACTGAACACAACAGCGTTTTGTATATGTATCAGGTCATTGCCGTTCACAAAAGACCGTGGTCTGCGACTGTAGCACCATTCAAGTCACGGATAAACCATACAAGTGCATGTATAAAGTCCCTTTATAATCCCAGTGTAAATTCTATAAACAAATAGCTCAACCACTTTCAATTAATGTCATTAGATAAAGACTGAAAGTCTCAACAACAACAATATCTCAAGTTCCCCCAGGATGAATTACAGTGGCTTTGGACAGCTCAAATGAAGCTTCCCAGAGATACTAGCATGGCTGTGGACTGCCAGTCTTTAACAGCGCAGTGCATATATTTTCTTTATATGGTAACATGATGAAAAGATACTGCAGCAACTTGTATAAGAAGAGTGGGCTTCATGGTTAAGAGGGCTAGAAGTCACTCAGTCTCTGCTATTTATAGTAACATTAAATTTACTATGGAAAACCGTGCTCTTCCTGTTTTGCAAAAATCTGATTTGTGACAAACGCTCAAACTTGTGTTGACCCGTTCACAACGAGGACAAACATTAGCTTTCTTTGGGTCATTGCTCGAGTGTGAAAGAAGTATAAAAAAAACCCTTGGTTGTCCTTTGTTTGTGGGCTATATATTGACTGGCAGCTTAGTGCACAACTAGTGCAGCTTTTGTAGCTATTTTAAAGCAAAAAGCAAGCCTGTCATTATCCAGGAGCAGTGGGGGTTTTCCGAGAAATCGCTACACAATAGACATGACCGTTTTCTTCAATGGCAAAAATATGAACAATAACATGAGAGTTGGTAGAAGGAGCAGTGTTTTGGCTCTCACTTCACTAATTGAGTTTGGGTTGAGTGCATGATTAGATGTAAACACTGCAGTCCAGTGGACCATTCATAGTGTCACATGTGAGAATGTGTGGTAGCCATTTATTGTCCCAATTGTGTGTCATAATCACGTTTTCTGTTCAGACTGTATTACATAATCACCTGGTCTGTTTAATCAACAACTTGCTGCCATTTATAAATTGACTCTGTGCACAATCAAGCATCTTTGTTTTTGAGGTGTTACACAATAAGGAATAAAAAAAAAAAGATCAGCTGCTTTAAATGAGGCTGTGAAAGCTCCACCCTTAATCCTGTCTAGTTCAAAGCTGAGGGAGATTGCTGCGGCTGCCGGTCAGACTGGAGTCTCCCTTTGATTTGGTTTGTAAATGACAGCCATGCATACTTGGTGAACCCTATTTGGTTGCAGAGTTGGTGCAAACACAGGTCAGCAGGCGTGTTTTCATGCCTTGGTGTCTACATGTGATGTAGGAATCGGATACACACTCAGTTTTCGCTGTTTTCGTTATCTGCGGTCCATACACAACCTCAGATATTCCGTCCATTAGAAGCACCACGGGTGTTGGAGGTAGAGAGTGTCGCAGTGGGAGGATGTGGGCACCGCTGTGTTGTTTGGAGTGTGGTTTCCTGAGGAGAGAAGGAGCAGTGAAGGAACTTGGACAGAGGGGAGGGGAAGTACTTGTCCTGGTCTCTATTTCACCCCCACTTCCTCCTCGACTCCTTGTACTTGCTCACCACCTACGGTTGTACCACATGCTCCCATTCTCCACTCATGACCCTTCCTTCTCCTTTACGCACATCCACCAACGCAATCTCACAAATCTTGCTCAGGAACTGAGGCCAGTCTGAAGGAAATGCCTACCTCCCCTCACGTCTCCACGTGCCTCCTCTCTGATCCCGAGTGATATTTTCTAGCCCGGCCTCTAGTGGGGCCCCAGTGCCGCGGAAGTATTTCATTTCCATCATTTCAGTCTCTAACGTCACCACCTCCCGCTTTCTTTGCTCACATACAGTAACACCCTGTTCACTTTAGATTACTATTAATGTAGGAGGAAGAAAACATTTATAAAACATTTATTCTGATTTATAAAAGCCACGAGGCACAGAAAGGTATTTATCATCTTTCCTTTGTGTTTTCTTTTGCAGGCTCCAACTCAGGCATGGTGTTGGTTCTCGATCACCTGGTGAAGGACGATGGCTCTGGGCCTCTGCTCATCCAGCCTCAGAGAGAGGCTGTGACCACAGAGCCTGACCTGGTCCTGTCACACCGTCAAAGGTCAGACTCCTCAGCTTCAGACCGCAGTGTGAGCTCGGTGCTTTCCAAGTCCAATCTTGATTCTGTGGCCTCAGAGAAGACTCTGGGCTCAGCCTACAGAGCCCGGCTAGACTCTGGTGCCTCAGACAGGAGCCAGAGTTCCTCCCAGCGTGGTCGGCTAGGCTCCGGGGCATCAGAGCGAAGCGTCAGCTCCCAGTCCTATATCAGACAGAGACTGGGCTCAGATGTCTCCGACTCTGGCGTCAGACCCCGTTTGGGCTCTGGGGCTTCAGATAGTGTCGGTCTTTTGTCAAGGAAACGGACTGACTCGGTGACATCTGACCAGAGCGTGAGTATGTCCTCTGAGGAGAGGGGTCCAGGGGAGGAGGTGGAGATAGCAACGAGTGGTTCAACTTACAGCACAGATTCAGAAACCGAGAGCAGAAGCCAAGGTCCAGCCAGCCTCCAGGCTCAGTCTGACCAGGATCACATCGTTGACCAGGAGCAGCCTGATGGAGCCATTTTATCTCGCAGCGATCCTACAGATGTTCAGCTCAGTGGCAGCACCAAGGGAAAAACTGACTTCCAGAAACAAAAGGTATACAGGCCTTATGTATATCTAATGTATGTATGTCGAATAAATGTGTGCCGTCTTTGAGTCTGGAACGTACAGGCAGGTGACAAATTAAAGGAAAACACTGAATAAAAGAGGAGAGACAAAATCTAGCTTCCATTCAGGGCAGGAGGGATCACTGAAAATGTTGTTTGCTGGAACAAGTGCACTGCTACCATCAGTTTGCAGGATAGAGACATAATTAGCCCCTCAACTGCAGCACATTAAACAGCATGTTTAACGAACCTGCAAATGTCACTTTGGCCTTGTAAGACACATTAACAAAATGCTGTCTGCCCATGAGATCTAGCTACAACAGAAGTTTATTAACCTTGTCTCTTGTTCCCTGTTGCTGTCAGTCAAACACAGACACGCCCTTTTTTTTCTTTGTATTAATGATACAAAGCTACTTACAATTTTCTTTTTTTTTGTATATTTTTTTGGGCTTTTATGCCTTTAATGGACAGCACAGTGGAGAGTGACAGGAAACGGGGAGGCAGAGAGAGGGGGAATGACATGCAGTGAAAGGCCGTCCGATGCGGGATTCGAACCGGGGCCGACTTCTGCTTAAACCACTACGCTACACGACGCCCCACAATTTTCTTTTAAAAACAGCGCTGAAATCACTTTTTGACGATGAAAAGATTCTGGACAAATCTGTTGACGAGGGAATATCTTCTGGTAGAATGGTGTTTGTCCCTCCAGCAGAGTTACAGAGACATATAGAGTCCATGCTAAAGGGGATTGTAGCTGCTGTAGAGGCTTATTAAGACACTTCATGTTGCTTTTTCTTGTCACCCATCTGTATCTCAGGACAGGTGAATGGCAAGAATAATACAAAGTATTTATCACAGCTGCACCACTAGAGTGGGGTGTTGAGCTACAGAGTCACAGTCACGTGCAGCAATAGGCCAAGCTCCGTCTTTGTTTCTTTCCATGTCATTATCCCCCGACAAGTAATCCCGTCACTCCATTCTTCAGTGACACCCAGGTCACATCGGCATCCATAAACACATCGTGCTGGGCTCTTGTTTGGAGCTGTTTAACTTTTGTTACTTGGATACACACACTGTGCACCTGAGTGTCTCTGCTTCACCTCAGCGGCATGTCAGTCCCACCTGCTGTCGGAGAGGAACACGCAGCGTTACGGGCCAGAGCTTCTGTCTCTCTTCATCCCACAGTGCTGAGGACACACAAACACACAGAGCTGGTGTTTCTGCACTGCTCACTGTTAAGCAACATTTCCATTCTTGGGGGCTCAGGTCACTATGACGCCGTCGTGTCGCTCCTCTTAATGTGTTTACCCAGGGCTTCTTTTATTGTTCACTGCAATATACACCGATGCTCAGTCTCCTGACAGAAGTGTAAACAGTCTGGGGCCCATCATGTCCCCCACTGCCAAAAAAAGAACAGAGGCCCACTGCTTCACTCTATACACAAATGTTACATAATGAAAACACCACTGGTTGATTCTGTATTTAGGATTGTGTAGGTCTGTGTGTGTGTGTGTGTATGGGTCTGTGTACTTGTCACCACGGCCATCCATCCCGACTCTTGCTCCTCATGAATGTGCATTGCTGCCCTGTTAAACATGGAGCTGTTCAGTGCAGCAGCTCTGTGGTTGTCAATCCAGGCAAACACTGCATGTTAGCCCTTAATCTCCTCCACTTCCTCGACTAATTTTTCTGCCATGTGTCTTTGTTTTTTCCCTCTGTAGATAACAGTTAACAGGGATCTTCCCTTCACCCGTGACAAAGCAAAGGACTCTGGTAAGAAACTAGTCCAACTCATTTAGTCCTGAACTTATTAATCAGCATCATTTTTGATAATATTTTAAGATCAAGGAAAACTTCCAAACATTCATCATCTTCCAGCCTCTCAAAAGGGAGAATTTTGCTGAACTCTGTTTTTAAATCATTGTTAATTGAATATGTTGTAGAACAATTTTTAATATTCTGGAAAATTGCGATGGGTGTTTGTCACTATTTAGTTGACATCTTACAGACTAAATGATTAATTAAATGTAAAGCATGTGACAGTATCACACCAGATGGTTTATAGTTCACACACTGTAGAACTCCAGTACATGGAGACAGTCACAGCCATTAGTGTGACTGTGTAAGGCTGGGAAGAGAGCATGTTGTAATATACACCGTTTCTCTCTTTCTAGCAGACAGTGCTCTTTGCTGTGTCCACTGTACTATAAACTGTGGTCTCCCCCTCCCCGAGCAGCACATCTTTTTTTTTTTTTTTTTCCTTTGTAAGGATGACCTCAGTGAATATCTTCTCCTCTAATCACTAGTGTTTTTTCCATTGCAGGGCCAGTGCCAAATCATGAGCTTTATACACAGTATCTGACGGTATTAAGGATCAGAGGATGAAAAAGTATCCATGAGTGGAAGAAACATGTCCTGAAATGTCTAAAAAATTGCACCCGAAAGACAGTGAAACAGGGGAAGTTAAGTCAAGCAAAATAAAGGGGCAGGAACAAAACCTAGAGAAAGGGCTTTTTGAGGTAGAGGAGGAGATAATATAAGGAGATGGGAGAAGCGAAATAGGCTCTGTGTCTCTCGTGCATTGAGCTCTTGTGTTTTTCTGTGATTTCCACTCCATTTCTGCATTATGTCTTTGCAGCACCTGAGAAGAAAAATGCTGTGTCGGAACAATTCAACTGCACCAACTCTGTGCGTGACAGAATGCGCAAGTTCGCAGAGCCCAGCCCGAGCCCAAATGTCGCAGCTTTGAAGAAAGCTCCTCTGAGGAATGGGACAACCCCCGGCAGCAGTGGCCACACAAATTTCTCCAGAGCTACTGAGCTGTTTACACACACAGCAGCATCACTCAAAACATCTGGAGACTCCACATCTCACACCTCTGCCGCATCTCAGAGTCAGGCCACACCTCAGCCAAGAGGTGGGGCTAACAAACCTCTGTCTTCAGCCAGCCAATCGCAGAACTCCAAGGGCGGGACGAGACAACCAGCTGAAAAAGATGTGCACGCCTTCAGTAACTCAAAGGAAGACAGGACCCCAGGGAAAGCAGCTGCACAGCAGGTCACCCAGGGAGAGGCAGACCCGGACATGAAGACTTTCCTCACCATTGAGATCAAGGATGGGCGAGCCACGACCTCCTCTACATCCTCCTCTAGGGGCAACATCGTCCCCATCACGACCATCACCCCACGCATCACCCCTAATGCTCTGGGGCAAAGAGCAGGTAGGAGTATCAACCTTATAGCAACAGGAAGTGCTTATACTGTAGCTCACTCAGTGCTCAAATAACCGGTTTAACATTGTGCAATTTTTTGCAGCTTTGTGGTTTTATTGATCTGGAAGCACAACTGAACACTATCTAAACTAAATTTTAATGCACTGGGGTTTTAGGTCAAATTTAATTGCATTGACAATTTTAAGCCTCATATGGAGCTGGTACAGTATGAAAAGCTATCACCAACTGTGTTTCAGGAGGTTTGGATGATCCTAATTTAGCCACTGTATGTCTGTCCTTGCTAATATCAACCCGTAGAGCATGATGGAATCCCAGTCGCTGTGGGAGGCGACCGGGGCCAAGGAGTCGGTCAGAAGTGGGATGATGACAAGGGGTTTGTCAGACCAAGCAAAGCACATGGATGAGTGGGGATAGATGTTGGGGCTGAATACAAAACAGCATGGTTGATCTGAAGGGCATTTGTTATAAAGTGAGCGTGCTGCTGCAGTGTGGAGGAGGGTGAGGTCAGTAGTCAACAGTAGAGAGTATATTGGGACAAAGGAGACAACAACTGGTTGTCTCAGGCCAAGCTGAATAGTAATACTGTTACTATATAACAGTGCAATTGAATGAGGCCACACAGTAGATTTTTGTGTGATACATGCTGCTTCTTTTAAACGAACAAGAACTTGCTTAATTTATTCCTAAGAATGCTCTTAAAATAAAGAAAAAAATTTTAAAGACACTGACATCCACTGTTTGAATGCAGCAAGAGACCTTTGTCTGTTTTCTGTCAGGTAAACATGGATGCCAGAAAAACAGCTTCTATGTGTACCTCTTTGAATACTTTCCCTGATGCAAACACTTAAGAACGTATTGTTCAGTGTTGGTACATGACAGTGTAGAATTAAGTGATATGTAGTACATCTACTGGCTTTGCACTGACCTGTTATTTACATGACACAATGAGGTGAAAATAACTTTTTAAATGAATCTTTGGTCATTTTATGCTGTACATTTTTTTAAAATTACAATTGTCCCTGTTTTTCAAGAAGTGAGTAGAATGTATGATATATATATATCAGTGTGCAGCATAGTTTGAAAAATAATGCACGGCAATATCATCTGTACTGATCTAACAGTCAAGGATTTTTGGTGGATACACGTGTTACATCACAACCAAAAAAGGAAAACATACTAAAATATGTAGTGTTTAGAAGGTGTTGGAGAACTGCAGCAGGTGCTCATCCATAGATGGTATGAGTTTATCCTACTCGGCATGTTGAGCAGTGGGCCAGTCAATGTTACAATGTTCCTGTAATGTACATACTCGGTACAGTATATACTCTCAGTGCAAACAGAACCAGCAGGGATAAATTAAATGCATGTAATGAAAACATGACCAGCTTGAATCCCAGTCCATTTCAGAAGCAAAGCTACTACAGTGCTACAGCTGCTGTCATGGTCTATCCATACAAGACGTCTTAAGTTTCAGCTCTTCCCAGCAACCGGGATCTCCAACCCAAACAGTTTATTTAAGACTCAAGCTGGACCTGTGTGATTACAGCCTCCTCACCTCTTACAACCACCCCCCCACCCCCACCCCACACACACACACACACACACACACACACACCCACCCCCCCAGGACACATTCTGGCAGCCCCATTGGGCTCCTTCACTAGAGTCACACGGTTTCTTTTCAGCTCAATTTGCTTTAATGGTTTTGGGCTCCTTTTTTGGGAACCTATCTGTCTCCCACTGACTGAGAGCAGGCCGCATTTGTGTCTCCAGTTTCTCTCAAAAACACCTGCCAAGACTCTTAAATGTACACTGTGCTGTGCTGGTGTGCATCAGCCCTATTTTATGATATAGCTTTTGTGTGTGTGTGTGTGTGTGTGTGTGTGTGTGTGTGTGTGTGTGTGAGAGAGTGTGTGTGTGTGCACGTGTGTGTGTGAGGTGCAGGCAACAGGTCACAAGGAAACTACCGTACTGTTGGAGGCGACTGAAGAGGGCTGTTTATGTTGAAGGAGTCATCCACATTTTCTCACTTTTCTCTCGTTAGACATGTGTCTGTTGTTTATGACACTATGGCAGCTTATGTAACTGACTAATGGCTACTACCAACACAGTGCAAAGCCATGCACACGTCTCAACTGTACACATGCATATGTGCCAGGACCTTTTGGTTTGTTTGGTTTGTTCTTATTCATCCTATAGCTGTGGATTATATCTCTCATAAGAAATATTTTATGATTCCATTAAATCTTTGTCTTTCCTGTGTCTGTTTCAGAGTTGACCCTCGGCCTAAGAGCAACGCCATTCAAAATCTCCTCATCCAGCTTCTCCTCTGGATCCTCCATAAAGGTACAGTCTGCTCTAAGAAATGTTTTTTAGGAAAAGATCACAACATTAATTATTCCACAGAAACTTGACAGAAATTGTCAAACATACTGAAAAAAAATCGTTTTTCAGTCCGTTCCAATTAAAGATGAATGTTTTGTTTTCATCCGCTGTTTAATTTCCAACTTGATTCAGTTGGATTCCGCTGGTGTTTTTGCTGCGTCCCTGTCACAGCAATCACCAATAAAGGCCTGAGAAGTGAGCGAGTCAGGACAATGAAAGGCAGACAGAGTGTGAGAAAAGGAGGGAGCGGAGGGAAGAACAGTGTTTATCAAACACAGAGTGGGTAGCCAGTCACATCTGTCCTTGTAAGGTATGTGAAGGAGAGAGGGAGAGGGAGGGAGGTGCTCCGGGTTTTCTCTCGGCAGGCCATGCCCACTGAGATTTATCCGGGAAATGTTTCTTAAATCACACCTGTCTGTCCTCATCCTCGCCGGTTACTACCCTGCTGCATTAAAGCACATGTTGACATAAGTTCTTCATCATGTAACTCTTTGTGCACTCTGATTGGCTGGAAGTCTTTTACTGATGGTGGAAAGTGACTGCTGTCAAAAACCATCCCCCTCCTGTCTGACAGTAACCTCTGAGAGTTATTATGGTAAACTCCCATTTGCCTCATTCCTTAACCCACTTGCTCCTCCATGAAAGGCAGTGTCATTATGAATCAAGAGGAGGGCGAGGAGAGGAGAAGTGGTGTCCTGTTTACTCTTTAATGGCTGCGTTTTCCCACCCCCTGTGTCAAGTGCGGCTGTAATCTGGTTATTGGATCACGGAGCGGGTTAATTAGGGCTGGGAGGAGGCTCCGCGAAGCTGCAGGGAGGATTTAAGGTGTTGGAATGAGACTGTCTCCATCAGTTAGTTCCATGTACGAACTAAGGTACTGCAGAAGAGTCTTTCTAGGAAAGACGGGGAAAGGGATATTGCAGGAAAAGGACAAAGATTTTTGCAGGAGATGAGGTTTATGTTTGACTGAGCCAGGTGCAGCCACAGCATAACGACATGCAGGTAACATCTTTGTGTGAGTGCTACCGTGTGTATGACATTACTAAAGAGGATATATTTTGAATTATGGTAAGTAAATACATGCATTTGAAGAATCTCCCGTCACAAAATCGGCTCTGGACGTACAGCAGCAGCAACGCAGCAGCACACTCTGGATTACAGTCTGATTGGTGTATCACTCACAAATCATTACTTGTACTTTACATTATTAGTTTCTGTTTACTATGTTTTTATTCATAACTGTCGGGGATGAGACTCTGTAGCACACACTGCTCTCCAAGCAACTGCATCGTCATCGTATAGGCTTAACATGAGTGCTTTCATTGATAAACCACAAGGCTACAACACGAAGTAATCTTCATCTTCAATCTCTTTGTCTGTATATTTCACCTGCTTCTGCCAGACTGGCCTACGTTTTACCTTACAAAGACAGAGCCCGGGTGACCTGGTTAATGAGATTGTAAAAACAGCAGCAGACACTGTTGATTAGCATCAGCGTGGGGGGAGGCAGCTTGGTTACTTTCAGACTGATCCTGAGACCACCTGTTCTCTGACTTTCCCTGGTTTAGTCGAAGTTCAAGGTCGAGTGAGAGGAGGTGACTTGTCAGGGGTGGATTCATATTAAAGTAACTTATGTAAAAACCCTTTTCACATCGGTCTCTATGTTCATTTTAGCATGAAGCGTGTGCAATATGTGGTGTAACTGTAGCTGTAGCTCTTCCTATTGAGTGTTGTTGATGGTTGTTTATTGACCACAGTGGTTCCTGTCTGGGACTATGATCTGTTTGGGTGGTCCAGACTTCTCCATGGTGGTCTAACTTCAGAATTCACAACCTCCGCTCTTTACTTTGTTGTCTTGTTTTTTTTTTTAAATTCCAATAAAACATGTTGATTCTGATAGCATCAGCTCTTACAGTGGATTGTCTCTAAATTACAATCTGAGATTCAACAGAGAGAAACGTTCTAGATGAAATAAACAATGGAAAGTTTCCAAAACAAAGAAGGGCAAAGTGAACGAGTAAGTTAAGAGATGTGAGTAAAAAGGAGAGAGCTGCTCCTTGTTATTTATTATAAAAGCAAGACTAAGATGAAGTTAACGGCAAGGTCAAGATGCGTAGTGTTTCAGAGCAGTGATGAGAGTTCATTTCTGACAGGTGAGACAGGCAGTGTGATTATTGATGCCTCCTGCTCCGGGTGATCACAGCTGCTCCTGCTCATCTCAGCTGTTGGTCCATGCCGACCGCTGCGCTCAGCCTTGAACACAAATACAAACAATACCGTAGCTTTATAACCAGGGTGATGACAGGACAGTCAGTCTCTTTCCTGTAGTCACAGGGATTACTGCCAGGGCTCGGGTCACACTTGGAGAAGTGCTGCTGCATGAACGTGGACACACAGGTCCCACGGTCAGTGACAGACAGTCTCACTGTGACACAGACGTATAAGGACCCCATTGTTAACGAACTGCTGATCCATGACACATGCTGGTTACCCAAGCAGTTCACATGTGTCGCAGATTTAAGCCTGGTCTGCAGACCAGGGTGCAAACTGGGGAGAAAAGCTCTGACATTGTCTGAAAGTCCGGATGAACTTACTCTGAATCAAAACCGCAGTGTTTTTGTTCCTGATGTTTTATAGCCAGCTTGGATTTAAATTTCCATAAGAGATGTTTTTCCATCTTTGTTTCCTCTGTAGAACAAAATATCTTCGTTGCTTTAGTTTTGAGCTCTGTTGGAAGTTGCACAAGTTATTTTTAGTAGCCCTGGATATAACAGCAGAGGGTTCACAATAGCCGCAGACACTGTCACATATAAGAGAAAGAAGAGATAGAATCTCATCCTATTCACATAACTACTTCAGATGTGCCACAATAACCAGAAATAGAGAAGACAACTGTGTGTTTGCACTACTAGTCTTTATTTGTCATGTTCATTCTTTCTACATTACTGTGTTTTACTGTGGGTGAAGTGCTTTAGTGCTTTGATGCATGGTAAGACTGAAGCCATGTCCTTCTTGGGTTTTGACCCACTTTCTCTGCTGCTTGTCACGTTTCTCTCCTCTCAGACTCTTACTGGGAACTGTTTTGCTTACCTGTAAATCCCAGGAGAGATCACTGTTGCCCTTTGTCACATTGTTCTCCATTGAAGGCCCGTCCTGTTTATTTTGGACTTAAATGATTTGTGCTCTGTGCGTATGTGTTTTAGATAAATAAAAATAACGGTCATACAGTCACGGCGCTCCGTTTTTAAGGTGTAGATATTTACAGTGAATTCTTCTGTGTTCTTTCAATTTCTTTTATTCAGTTTAATGCTTGTGATGTAATGGCACGCCATTCAAGAATTACAGGTTTATCACATTTTGTAATGTGATGCTGCTAATCGGACTGCATTCACAGAAACAGAAACGGTATCTACAGTACCACTTGATTCTTCTGAATGGACTGCAGTATGCCAATAAATCTCCACTAGGCATTTACAATATCTACTTGAGCATCTTACAATAAGAACAACATACACACACAGACTTCCGTCAGTGCTCTTAATTTAACACAAAAGCACTTGAAGCATCCACATGAGCAGGAGCTAGACCCCCTGATGCTTTGTCTGTAAGGCTAAAACAAAATCGTGGATAGGACTGTAATGTCGTTGGTAACATCCTTGCCCACAGCTGTGGAGAACTGGGCCCCAATTCCTCCTCACTGGTCACCCAGTCTGCTCTGTCATGGCCCTGAACACTTTGACCTTCATGGGCCGATCTTCCCTCTGGAGGTCTGTCTTGAAATCACAGTCGTGCAAAAACCACCGACCTGATTAGTTGGGACTCGGTTGCATTTTGTCGGAAAGCAATTTTAAGAGGAGTGAAACACTAATGTGCGACTCTTTCAACTCAGCCCAGGCCTAGAGCCACATCTAAACCCCTCTTTGCCTGCCAGTCGAGGTGTGAAGGACAAGTGCTCTAAATAAAATGAAAGTTGAAAGAGGGGAGGGGGGGAGTTACCATTCCCCCTCTGGCCTCCACCAGTGCCCCTGGACTGACTGTCTCAGTGGAATAATGGTGGGGCAGGAGATAAATAGACATGTCCATGGCACCTGGAAATAAGGGGGCGGGGCCACTGTTGCCTGGGAAACAGGATTTCTTGCATGCTCATTGGCTGTCAGGGTGTTGGCCGGTAAAGAGGGGAGATTTGCTGGGGGTATAAAGACCATGCATTGTTTTGAAAGGTCTCAGACAGATGGACAGGGAGACCCTCACCTCTGAGGCAAAGGACCCAGCATTCTCTGATCTGACACCCCAACTGAAGTTTTTGGGACATTAAGTCGTATTTAAACTTGAAGGATTTTGACCAGTGGAACATTGAGTGCAGCTGGTCTGGCCATGCCTGGAGTGAACCTGGACTTCCTCCCAGCCTCGCAGGCTCCAGAGGATTTGGGCAGCCCAGACAGTGCTTGTGCCGAGTCCGGCCTGGAGGAGGTGATCGGTGATCTGCTCGCTCAGGAGGAAGCTGAGAATGAAGGGGAGCAGGAGAGCAGCGAGAGGAAATTTGAATTAACACTGCGGTGTGCCGTTGGAGAGATCCATAGTGACCTGCAGGCTTTTGGGAAGCGAGTGGATGCCCGCCTGGAGAAGGCTGCGGTTCAGGTGGTTCCTCTGGCTGAGGCCATTGTCATGTTGCAGGAGGAGAACCTGAGGCTGAGGGTTCAGCAAGAAAGGCTGGTGAGGCAAGTGGAGGCCCTGTGCCAGGTTCTGGGGCTACCCGATCCATTCCTCCATGTATTTCCTAGCAAGGAAATCTCACCTTCGATTCCTTGTGAAGCCAAAACTCCATCCAGTGATTCTCCAACTTCATGCAGTGATCCTCCAGCTTGCACTCCCCAGGACACCGCACTTGAAGCACTACATGACAATTCCTCCTGCACGCCTGAAGTTTCTGCATCCAGTGCGCCCCAGGAATCTATATCATGCCCCCAGGACTCAGACACCACAGGGACAAGCACACCTCAGAATTCAGAGCCCTCGCCCGTCCCTCACCCGCCTACCTTTGCAACCTGCCGTTCCCTCTCTGCTCCTGCTCTGATGGCAAACATTTCTTTTAACGACAGTGGGGTACTGCACTCTGTTAATGGTTTTGATCATGGTCTCCTTATTTCAGATAACGTGCTTAAAGAACAGGAATGTCTTTTGTTCCAGTGTTGACAATACCTGTGAATCAACTGGCTATGAGTTTTACATGCCATACCAGTGACACTCTGTGTTCTGCTCACGAACTTCTTGACCTCTGTTCCATCCGTCATGGCTGTCCACTGGTTTTAATCTCACATTATGTAATGACTTCATTTTGAAAAAGCTTGACCATCTCAGCTGTCAGTCAGTTTGGACAGGTTGTATTTATGTGGAGGAGGTTTTCCAGTCCTGTAACACCATGTGTTTCCAATTGTGTCTTGGCTAGCACCTGTGTGTGTGTGTGTGTGTGTGTGTGTGTGTGTGTGTGTGTGTGTGTGTGTGTGTGTGTGTGTGCGCTGTTGAGTGGATAAACTTCCTGGTGGAGGAAATAGTCATCACGTTTTAACAGTAACAGTGGCTCGGGCCTACAGTTTGCCATCCGTAACATTCACTGTGGCAGGAACATGAACTTGAACATTAGATGTTTTTGAAAGGGAGCCATAAATTAAACGGTTTTAATTGTCCGACTTCAGAGGAAGAAGGGGATTTAAGGTCTTACCTTCGTGTTATAGAAATCAATGCACATGCTGTCATCTCCAGGCTTGTTTGCTCTATGCTCTCTTGGAATCCCAAAACAAACCCTGTTTGTGTTTCGTGTGTGCACCCGTGGCATTTTGAGAGATATTGAGTTTTTTGTCTTCAGTTGTTCGACTGGCCAGAGTTCATATTCCTGTCTAATCCTGTAGAGACAGCTGGGTCTGCCAATCAGCTGCTCCAGTAAAGGTGATGGACCTCTGTTATAAGACTGTGATAATGAGGAGTGACTGAATCTGATCATTTTGTCCCTTTGTCTTTGTGCATCGTCAACTCTTCCTTCACTGTCAGCTACTCATAATTCTGCAGGTGCAGACTGTGCTGCAGATCTAAGCTCAAATGTTTTTTAAAAGGGCTGTAGCTCTTCTCGCATTAGAGAAGACAAGGAAACCTAAAGAGCATTTTTATGACATAGTGGCTCAGATGCTGAATAATATACTGGAACGCAATTCAACACGAATGGAGCACTAAGGTTATCTGGGATATTCTCACCCCACACACATTCCCTCATTGCCTGACTTAGAGCCCTTGTTTGGCTGTGTTGTGTCCCAAAACATTCCTGGTCGGTCAAGTGCCTCTCAGTCCAGCCTGTCCCATGGGTCAGAACTTTGTGTCCAGAAAAGTCTTAAAACCAGGGGCCACCCGTGATCACACAGCTCTGCGGCTGTGCTGGGCAGTGTCCCTCCCTCCCTGGTGAGACCTGGCCCGGCTGAGGGCTGCAGAGAGGAGCACTGATAGGGTAGATAGTGTAGACAGGGACGGGGCCAGCTGTCTGAGCTATATCTGGACCTAGACTCAGTTTACAACAAAAGCATGGAAGTCACAGCTAGATGCTATAGTCCACCACAGGAATTCTGCATATGAACATTTAAGAGGTGTTTTCTGCAGCATTTATGGTCACTCAGAATATGCTGCTCGATAGCCAGGTCAACATTAACAACCTATAATGTTCCCGTTTTGTTCTACTTCTTCTTTACTTCTGCTCCTGTGCTCAACAGTCCCACCAGACCAGTAAGGATAGCTTTGGAAGGATGTCTTCCCTCAGAGTTTATATCTGCTAATGCACTGTTCCCATCTCACAGCCATGGTGGTGTACCATACCTGTCACATGAACTCATGGTTCGAAGCAGCTCGGCATCATTTAGACACTCCATGTGTCAGTCACACTCCATGAACTAAGTGAACAGTAACTTGGCGGGGTTGCTCTTGCTCTCATTTGCTTACTGTCACTCTCTCTGGCATGGCTGGAAGGTTGAGGGGATGGAAGATATGATGAGATATGGCGAGTGAGAAGTCTTGGTACAAAAAAGAGATTATCAGAGGGAGGGAAAGATGTGAACTCTGCAATCTTCTTGACACACTCAGGCCTATTATGGCTGCAGTGTGTTTAACCTAAAATCCTCTTGTGCCTATTGCGTCCTAAATGTCAGCAAGCTTCAGTCATGGGTTTTTTTAAACACTTGTCCTGGTTTCATAAATACTGAACTTTCGAACCCTGAGCTCCAGGTTAGGAGATCCTGCTTGCAGGAGCTCTCAGATGCCAATATGCATATCCAGCCATGGTAACAGTTTTCCTTTTTATAATGAAAATAGGCACAACCTCCAAAGATGAATAAATGTCGTACTGTGTCCTTCTGCATGTCTGCATATGTAAGCCCTTGCTCATGGTGTGCGTGTGTTTGTGTTATGTGCAGATGGAGACAGAGCCCGTTATGGCCTCTGAGCCAGTGTTTTCAGCTGGACCGTCTGTCCAGGTGGCGTGTCAAGTCCCAGCCATCCCCAACGGTTCCAGCATTGAAGCTAAACCCTGCGAGCGCTCCGGAAAACTGACTGCGGAACAGCTGGCTGCCATCGAGGACGAAGAGCTCCTTGACAAAATGGTACTTCACAGACAAGTCATCATTCTGGATGATTTAGATTTAAAAGCACTTTGCAACGAATATAACAGGTTCAGTCATGCAGAAAGTTTGTGTATTAACGCTAAATCTCGCCAGCTATGTGAGGGTCACAGCTCGGTGTTACGTGTATTCACAATGTCAGAACTGCATACATAAATAGAGCCATGCCACTTTGGCTTTTTGTGGGGAATTACCTCTCATTGTTTCCGTGTGTGTGTCCATCCCATGCGGGGCCCCCCCCCCCCTTTTACACAGCTCGATGAGTCAAAAGACTTTGAGGAGAGGAAGATGATCCGTGCAGCCATGAGAGACCTTCGCAAGAGAAAGAGAGGTAACGGCATAAAGAAAAACAATCTTCTATCTGTTACTCGGACCAAACCAAACTTTTTGTTCCAGTCAGTTTTTCATGACTGCTGCTTCCTTTCACATCATGACAGGCAGACACACTGCCGCGTTATAGTAATGAGTTTTTAATTCACATTTTTATTATTTTCTTTTTATTATCAGTATTTTTTTCTGTCTGTAAACAATCCATTCTGCCCTCAGAGGTCATGCTGGGATGTACTCAGGAGGAAATAGGTAGGGCAGGTTGGTGTGCAGTGTGCATTAGCAGTTGATACTTGCCTGCGTTTGTCTTCTTGTGTGCACCATCCTGTCACTGTCGGACCACTACAACTTATAAACAGTTTATCGCTCAGATGTCTGCAGTGGATGATGAACGATATGTTGACAGTTTTGGTTAAGTGCATGAATGCTGTTTTTTTTTTTGTTTGTTTGTTTGTTTGTTTTTTATGTGGAGTGTTTTGCACTCGCCGCAACATCTACCTCACTGAGCATATTCTGTTTTGCATTGAGCACTCACGATATGGTTACACCAGACCCCTGCACTGACAGTTGAACCACCTAATTGGATTCCCAGATCTAAACCTGCTCTAGAAAAATCTGTTCACGTTCAGTGTATTCGGACGCATCGAGCATACAAAGGGCCCAGGACTGCCCATAGTGTCCTAACCTCCTCAGATAGAGCAAGAGAGTTGATAGAGATTAACACTGCATGGTTTGTTTAAATACATGGACACATCAGGTAAAAGCTGGAGGTAACAGTGCAGGTGTTAAGGTATTCTGGACGCGCTGAACTTGGAGCAGCCTTCCGCAGCGGACGATCGGAGTGTTAGCTCTCTTTGATCTGTGATGTTTGCACAGTACATACTGCTTGACAGCTTTGGCTCGGGTGCAAGCCTCCCACCTGTGGGCGTTTGTGTGTTCAGAGGAATTTTACAGTACTGTGGAAAGAATCCTGAAATGTATCGCCTCAAATTTGGAAGCTCTGTTTTAATCCATCTTTGTGGCAGTCAGATGAGGTGCTGTCAGTTTGTTTAGGACCTCGTGTCCTCCTCCTCCTCTTTTTCCACTGACATCATCTTTCCTCATCTCCATCCGTCCTCTCCTCTAACCTCTTTTCTCCTCCACTCCAGACCAGAGAGAAAAGGAGCGGGAGACCCGCCTGCAGGAGCTCCGGCAGCAGAGAGAGGAGCGTTCACAGAAAGGTCGCGCTGGGGTGGGAGCAGGAGAAGTGGTAATGAGGAAAGTGGAGAAGTCAGGAGATGGCTCCACCCTCAGTCAAGTCACAAAGACCGACCGCTTCGCCCAGTCTGGTACTTTTTTTTCTTTCTATGCAACCTTCTTTCAACTTTTCTTTAACTTGGGTTTAACCACTGAAGTCAACTTCTTATGTTCACCGACATCCTCCTGACTCAGAAAAGCTCATCAGAAAACGGAAACATAAGATCATAGCAGTGAACAGATTGTAACAGAACGAAAACATAATGATTTTGTTGTGTGTGTGTGTGTGTGTGTGTGTGTGTGTGTGTGTGTGTGTGTGTGTGTGTGTGTGTGTGTGTGTGTGTGTTCAGATGATGGGAGCAGATCATCACGCAGCACTGTCGTCGAGGCCAGTTATGTGCAGAAAACAGACAGTGAGTCATTGCTTTACTTTGCTTTCCGGCTTTGTTATATCACTATCATTATATAATCATTGCAGTCTTATCATCAATATCATTAATACATCCATTGGGTTATCATGACACAACTGTGTTTGCATTTCAGGAGGGACAGTCCAGTCAAAATCATACAGCTACACCTCTTCCAGTTCCTCCTCCTCCTCTAACACAAGCAAAAAAGTGGGCAGGTGGGTGATGAAACATCAGCAAAATAACTGCACCTTATGTAAAACCTTCTCACACCTTCACAAATTAACTCGCTGTGCGTGTCGCTGCCTCAGCGTCTTTGATCGCGAGGATGACACATCGACTCGCAGCGGCAATGGAGGGTCGGAGCGAAGGCAGGCGGAGAGGCGCAAGGAGCTGATGAGGGCTCAGACTCTGCCAAAGACCTCTGCCATGCAGGCCCGCAAAGCCATGATAGAGAAGCTGGAGAAGGAGGGAGGCGGGTAAGGATAAACAGAGAGGCAGTGCTACCAAAGAAAGAAAAGGAGAAGATCAAAGCATGTAAATATTAACACAAACCTGACTTTTCTTTGTAGCCCTGGAAATCAGGCGGTCGCCAAGGTAAACAAGGTGCAGCGCTCCACCAGCTTTGGTGTGCCCAACGCGAACTCCATCAAGCAGATGCTGCTCGACTGGTGCCGTGCCAAGACCCGCTCATATGAGGTTAGACAATCGGCCACAGCGACCCGCTGTGTGTTGAGAGCTCTTCTTTAAAGTCGGACAATAAAGCGCGAGCTGAACATGATGATTAAGACACAATAGGCTGAGATAATATTTGCCTACTTTGGGAGTGTTTCCATCACTGCCTCCATATCTATTCTATTTGTCTTCTCCCTCAGCATGTGGATATTCAGAATTTTTCATCCAGTTGGAGCAATGGCATGGCGTTTTGTGCCCTGGTGCACAATTTCTTCCCTGAAGCCTTTGACTACAACTCCCTGAGCCCCAGCAACCGCAGGCAAAACTTTGAGGTGGCCTTCACCACTGCAGAGTGAGTACACACAAAAGACATGTCTGCTCGAGTAACCTGCACTAACCACATCAGTTTGGGTGTTGATAGGTTTTGACTGCAAGTGAGAGCTTGTTGGAGAAACCAAGTGAACTTCAGTGAACCTCTGTTTTTGTTAAGATAGGCATTGAAAATGTGACGAATATGTGGAGAAACCAGTGGAAGAAGCGTCTGCATGCGTAGTTCTCCTCCATGGCATAAAGATATAGATGTTATCTTCAAAACCAAGGTTGTCGTGGAGTGAAAACGAACAAAATCAAAGAATTCAAGCCAGTATTGTGGACTGCTCCCAGCCCAAACAACACATTTTGCTTTCTTCGTGCTGTATAGTTTTTCCCATCCTTCTCTTGTTTCTCTGTAAAAATCCATTTCTAGCTATTATTCAGTGTCGTCTACTTGAGCCTGAAGCACAGAGACGGAGAACAGAGAACATGTGGAAGTTGCTCGACTGATGTCCGAGTGTTAACTTTCTCTCGCAGGTCTCTCCCAGGTGTATCAAGGCCCCTCAAGGCTGAGTGAGCCTCATTACCACTCTAATAACTCCGCCTCTAAACCTCCATCAGTCCTCTGCTATGAGTAGCTGCTGTGACACCCTACATCTGCTCTAAGCCAGAGACCCATGAGCAAAACCTCCCCAAACAACCACCAGGTTAAAAAAAAACGGATGAGCTCTCTGCTGCACCTCCGATACTTTATCCCTCTTTTTTTTTTTTATTCCTAATCTCTCTTCTCTTCTTTTCTCTTTCTCATCCCTCTTGCATCACAGCACTCTCACTTGTGATGCCCCCCCAC
>NW_019524980.1:179993-238035 GCF_002814215.2 Seriola lalandi dorsalis | reverse complement strand
GTGTTCACATGCTCTCAGTAGGATAATGTCCATGTCGATGTTTATAGTAAGGATTTATATTCACTCAACCACAGCCCCCTGTCTTTCCACCTTTGTGTTGCACCATCACTCACTTCCTCTGGCACTCCTGATCCTCCCAACAGTTTGTTGTCATCTGGAATCCCAACACACACATTCACACACACACACACTCACTCCTGTGCACCAGTGTGCTTTTTTTTTTTTTGTAGAGTCACCATATGGTTGTATCCTTGTGTGTGTTTTATTTTGCAGACTCCTTGTTGTTTTTTTCATTGTGTTTTGTGTTTCTGACTGAACATAGTAGTATTGAAATGGCCAAAAGTCTCTTGTCGTAGTGCACAGAAAAAAACAACAACAAACAAAAGGGCTAAATGAGCGTCCCCTGACGCTCATTTGACATTTTGTTTTGACTCATGTATAAGTGTGTGCCACAAACTGTTCGTATCATGATGTTCATGAAGCATGTCAACTCATGGATATATTTGTGAACACAGAGAATGTAATGTTATTCTTTCTTTTTGTGTCCTCTCTCTCTCCCTCTGTCTTTTCACTCTGGACCTTTTACATTTGGCTGCTCACTGCTTTATCTGTTTTTTTTCCCTTCCTCCTCCTCCTTCCTTTCTTTCCCACTCTTTGTCCATTATCTCTGTCCTGTTCCTTCTGTCTCTTTTTATCTGTACTTCACTCGTTCCTTCCTGTTTGGGTATTTCTTTCCTTCCTTTCCCCGTCCTCCCCCTTTTTTTCCTCCCCCCCCCGCTGGGCGTGGCCGCAGGAAACTAGTGGACTGTCCCCAGCTGTTGGATGTGGACGACATGGTGAAGATGCGCGAGCCCGATTGGAAGTGTGTGTACACGTATCTGCAGGAGTTCTACAGGGGCCTGGTGACGAAGGGCCTGGTTAAAACCAAAAACTCCTCCTAGAGTCGCGCCCGACCTAAAACTGAACCCATGGTGAGAGAGGGGACAAACCTATGAAGGAACTTCACTTTGGTTCTGACAGACATAAAGGGGTGGAGAGTGTGTGTGTGTGTGTGTGTGTGTGTGTGTGTGTGTGTGTGTGTGTGTGTGTGTGTGTGTGTGTGCGCGCGCGTATGAATCTGTGTGTGTGCGTATGAATGTGTGTAACTGCATGTTTTTACCAGCTGATGGGATGTATATCAAACGTGGTGGGTCAGAAAACTCCTTTATAGGCTACATTTCGATATTTGATCCTTCATGTTAATCTGAAGCTACCGAGGTCCAAAGTACCAAACATGGTAGATGTGTGTGTGTGTGTGTGTGTGTGTGTGTGTGTGTGTGTGTGTGTGTGTGTGTGTGTGTGTGTGTGTGCGTGCATTTCTGCATAGCCAGACTATGGCCCAGGCAGAGAGCCAGGACCATCTGCAGCTCAGCACTTTAAAAGGAACTGCTGTATCACAATGTTTAAAACAGAGGAGTTAAGAAACAAAGCAGAGAATTGGAAGAAAGGCTGTGTTGTCCACTGACTTTTTGTCAAGCGTGACTTTAAAGGTGTTTATTCATTTGGCTCGTAAAACTTTTTAAGATACTGTAATAGAGCAGTACAGAATGACCTCTGTCTACGTTTCCTTAAATAACAAAACAGATGTGAGGTTGTTTACATTTATTTTGTCGTGCAAGAGATTTACCCCTGTGCGCCTCCTGTTACTCTACTCTTTGTTTGTGTAGGATGTCTCCGAGGGATTACAGTATGTGGAGATAATGCCACCCGGTGTTCACTCTCTGCATCACTCATGTGAAGTCTGCTCCTAAAGCAGTTTATTGAAATACAATCATGCATCAATCAAGTTTTTTTATAAGGGTTTTTTCCACACAGTGGTTTATCATGAAAAAGCACCTTATGAGTGAATCATTATGAGTAATAATGCCTGAACATGATGGTTTGGAGATCTGAAGAGAATGTCGTCCTCCCTACTCATCTGTGGTCCTCTCCCATCCTGTCTCTTCATCCTCCTCTTTCTCATACACTCTGTCTTATATGCCTGTTCTTCAGGACACACGCCAACTGCATGCCTTTGCTGGAAGTGGAGGACATGATGATCATGGGTAACAAACCCGACTCCAAATGTGTCTTCACCTACGTACAGTCTCTGGTCAACCACCTGCGCAGATACGAGATGTCCATGGGTCGGCCCTGTGACCTCTGACCTGTGCTCAGTGAGCGCTCAACCTCCATGTGCACCCCCTTCCCCTTCTTACCTTCACCAGCCCTGACCCTTCCCCCAGCTCCATCGTCACCTGATGACTGCCTCCGCTCTGATAGGCTTGGTCACAGACTTGCACATCTCCGATGGACAAGTTGGGGATAACGTGTGTGTGTGTGTGAGTGATTGTGTATGTGTTTGTGTGTCAGTTTATCTGTGTCGGCAGTGGTGATGTGTATTCATTATTTCAGTTCTCTTCGGGACACACATTGTTAACTCAGAGTCCACCTTTCTCCAGCAAGAGAACACCAAAGTTTTTATAAGACTACCTTTTAGGCTTTAAAATTTTACATACTTTTTGTACTCAGCTTTGTATCAGGTAATGTTTAACGTACAGTAGCTGTGTCAGTACACTAGTGTACTGCAAAACGAGAAAAAAGAGAAAACATTTTATTAATTCATATTATATATTATATATGATATATATATATCATATATAATATATCATATATTTTCAATATTTCCCCTTTTGAAATATTTATACCTACATTTTTCTCTGCTACACTTTTGTAATTATTGTCATTTGTTCACTTTGCTGTTGATAATTCTACTGAAGAAGAAAAATATACCCAGCCCATATAGTTCATTATTTGGTTTTCATTTTGGTACTTTTTCATTTTTACCAAACTCTGGTTGCTTGAACAATTTTAAGTTAATTTTAAGTTATTATTTTCATGTTGATATAATCAGTTAGCATATTATTACTTAATGCATGAGCACAGAGATGTTTTTTCCTCGAATGGATTCAACATTGTTTTGCTGTTGTTATGTTGGAGTCCAGCGCTGAGTAATCTCACCTTTCTGAACTCAACAGTGCTACTGAGAAATTGTATTACTGTATCATCATATTATTCCAAAGGCAAAAGTGTTTGCAGTCAAGCATGTTTTTTTCAATCCAGGTAGAAAGAACACAAGAGGAGTTGGTTGCAGTCTGATGTCGTACAGCTGAGTTGTATCCTGTTTCTTACTGCTTGACTGACAGCATCACTGCCACACCCTGCCAAACACACTCACACACAGCTCTTTCAGAGGGCTCCTTATTTATGCTTGGATGGATTTTTTTTTTTATATATATATCTGTTTTTTGTTTTTTTTAATTTTCTTAGTGTGTACATTATACTTTTAAAAGTTTTGTTTAAAGTAAGTCATTAAGCTCAAGCTACGACGATGTTTTGTGAAACAAAATTGGTGTCGCTTTTTGGACAAGTTCATGGACCTGATGAAAGCTCTCAGTTTAAACATGAGTAATCATGACTGAACATAACTGCCGATTGTATATTTTACAACATGAAGCTAAGGAGACTTTTTTTGAATGAAGATTTCTATTCTGCTTGTAAAATTAAGGTTCCTATGAGAAGATGTCTAAAATTTGGTTACAGAGCTGATTTTGGTGAAACTTATTTCTTATAGCTCTGTGTTAGTAGACTTAGAGAAATTATTTGATAATTATTCCACTGCTGAGAAACTGAAAAACGAATACCTTCCACCAAGCAGTGACCGCTGTATATAAGACCTTAAACACGTTATAATTTCATGTTTCTCTGCACCACAGTTAAATGTGAATTAACAATTAAACCAGTTTGAGAAACAAATGCCTTTGTGGGGAATTATTGCTCTGAATCGTCTCATAAAACCGCACCCACTTATTCCTGTGCCATGCACATTCATACTCGACCTATTGAAATCTTACACTTTGGAGTGTAAAAGGAAATGGACAAGAGAACATAAATATTCAACGCAACAAGAACTAGAGATCAATTTTTTTTCAGATATTTTATTATTTTATTCTTTTACTGCACTTCCACTTGAATCCTCCTGTGTGTATGAGTCCAGCCCACCAGAGCACGTAGCATCAACCTCAGGCCAGTCGCACGATTTTCAGCCTGGGGCTTCATTCTGTTTCACAGTAGGTAGGAAGTAATAAGACACACAAGAGAACTCAAGACAGGCGAAGGTGCTGAAGACAGCTGACACATGATGAACCAAAAGACAAAATATAACAAACACACTGCCAGTCTTTGTGTGGAGAGTAGAAAAGCAATCACAAAGCGGCCTGTTGGGTTTTTTATGACTGCTAAAAAAAAAAAAAAAAAAAACACAACATGTGCAAATTCAGACTGGACCTTTTAAAAGGTCTTTTGCTGATGCTAAGATTTTGTCTTTCCCCAAGGACTGATCCACGATCTTCTGGTCTTATTCTGAAGTGACAAACATTTCTGTCATCAACTGCAAAAACCAGCTGGTCGTGGAGCAGCTATGGGGAAGAGTGGTACCGTTATATTCCTACTTTTCTGCACTTGGACAGGTTATAGGTCAGTGCGCTTGACTTCTGCGTTGGGCTCTGAGGAGGTGTTCTCTGTGGCAAGAGAAGAAGTGGAAGGTTTGTGAGCCGGGTCGTCTTTAAACGGGCTGTCTTTGGCCGGAGAGAAGCGAAACTCTTCCGGTACCTCGTCCTCAGGTTGAGCCTTCTTGTAGAAACCCAGTTTCTCCAGCAGCTCATTAATCTCAGAGCGGGTCATGTCAGACAAGGCAATCCGCTGTGGAGGAAGCACAAAGGTTAAAGGATAATTCCATTGTAAACTTACTTTTCCCTCACTGTTAATGAGTAACTGCAATATACAGTACATTCAATATGACAGTACATTGTGTGACAATGAGCTGTTTTACCAACACTGAGATCAACACTGATGGGGTTAAAATTAAATGCAGATTTAATTATGAAAGGAAAAGTTAAAGCTGCACAATTCCATATTTATATATTAACAGTGGGTCAAATAACTGTGTGTAATGTGAAAGAGGTCGCTTATTGTGATGAACCCACAGACTTATCACCTGACTCTACAGTTCCCTTCAGCATAGAGCAATATATTTCCCTCAGGAACTGGTTAAATTAATATTATGAAATTTATGCTTGTGTTTCTCCATGTTTGCTTGATGAATGCATAGGCAGCTGTTTGCTCACTAATTTACCACCACCTTTTAAAGAGGTGCTGTGGATAGTTTTCTGCCCCCAGGTGGCCAAATATATGGATTTTTTTTAATTGCATCATTTTTCTTTTATTTCACTTTTGGAAAATGATAAAACAAAGGTTCTTCAAAAATTTCAAAATGATGCACAAAGCCCACATGTGTAGAATTTTAAAACTGACTGGTTTGATATGACACTGTCCTAAACAACGATGTATGCCACAGCCCCCTTGCTGTCTAATAGACTGCAATGGTTTTTATCTGCATGGGCTGATTTTGACTTCAAGCCATCAAGATCATTTTACAGATGCTACTGTATTTTTTTAAATTCAACATATAGGGGTTTTTATATATTTCAAAAACAATAAATACGTGGCAAATGAGACTTACATCCAGCTCTTCAAAATAGTGGTTCAGGAGGACAAGCTCAGGGTCGGCCCCAGGAATGTGCTTCATCACCAGGTTGTGGCTGAAGTAGTGACTGTCAAGAAGCGGCACCGAGACCAAACGCTGGATTTTTTCAGGCAGTTTATGAACAGATGTACTTAAGAGCATGTAATGGCGATGTACATGAATGAAAAGGATACTAAAGAGGAATATCCTGGACCACAAAGGCTTTGACCTGCAGACAGAGGTGGAGATTAATGTTTTTCACTCAGGGCTGGTTTCAGTGACAGATCTTTCAGGGATTATGTGAAAAACATGAAATGTTTTTTCAGACGGCAAACACTTTCAGGCAGGGATTAGTCTTCAGTCCGCCTCTGACACCGGCTCTCGGTGTGTGTTGCCTGTTCTGTTCCCGTTGATTACATAACAGAGGGTAACTTACCTCTCTGAGCCTGTTCAGCTGTCATCCACCACACGTCTGAAGAGAGACAAAACATAAGACAGGGGAAATTGTTATAAGCAGCTCTCATAAATAGGAAATGAGACATCACCTAGATTAAGAATAAGATAATCTCATTGTAATGTTGTGGCTACTGAAATGTGTCTTTCTGCATATTTTCCTTCATAGCAGCTCCTTTGCTGCAGTTTTAGTGTTAGGTTCCTTGTTCAAAAACACCTCAGCGAGTGTATCTCATTTTCCTATCACTGAAACGTTGCACCCTCTGCACACAGCACAGAATTAAGTAGGCCTCTGGGAGAGATGCCTAACCCAATTTTGCAGAAATCTGAGCCTCAAGTAGGCCTATGTAGTAGCAAGTATGACTTACACAACAATAGCATCAGATAATATGCTTTGCTTCAGTGCTTCAGGCAAGTTGGTGATTGGGTGACACCCTGGGGAAAGACTGCATGTTTTCTCACAAAAAGAGGGTTAGAGTTTCAGAAACTTTTGTGTAGGACTCTGTGACCCCCGGTAACAGACCCTGAGCCCTTTTTTCCATCTTAAAATCACCACCAAGCCAATGTGCACTAGTTTTTATGGTTATCACAACAATAAAATGCGAATTCCAGTCTACACAGCTAGTGTCCTTGGTTGTGTAGTATAAACAAGTGGAGTTTACTATAGCTCCATCCACTCCCATAGAAGACTCACGCATGCGCCAAACACATAGATCTGAGAAATAAAGCGCATCCACTCATACATTTAAACTAATCTGATTCAGAAACTGTCACTCTGAATATATTTCAGCCCACTTTCATGTATGAAGCGTGGCATAAAGAAGCTGTAATGTACCTCCACCCTCGCTTTTGCCAGCCCCTCCAGTTTCTTCATATCCACATCGTAGGCCGAAGCGCAGTGAAGTAAACTGGCCAACAGGATCAGCCACATTATTTCCCCCCCGGATCAGATCGCGGACCAGGACTCGATCGCTCTGCTCCGGGACCAGTACCTGCAGAGGCTTGTAGGTAACTGAGCAAGCGGGGAAGAGGGGGGAGGAGGAGGGGAGATGATGTAAGCTATGTCACGTCCGGACCTCTTGCCACGTCAAATATTTCTCCCAGATGAGAGAATGAGGCGTGGAGACGGCGCTCATTGGTTATCTGCGAGATCCCCATCAAGATACAGTAAATCCCATACAGATTTGATGCACAATCTATGGTTAATCCTCGTAAATGTTAAAAGGAAAGAGAGTGCTCAATAAAACCATAAACAAATCGACATACTGCAGACATATTCTCCTGTTTATGCCCCTGCAAGGTGGCAGGTGGGCTGTTTTATATTTAGAAACAACGATCAGGTACTGTAATAAAGATATGATACAAACATTATTGCATTATATTACGATTCCCTACATGTAGCGAAGAATGTGGTAAACTCCTTTCGAGTTTACTCACACACTGATATAGGACGCTCTATAACCAGCGAACAATTTTCGGATCCGCGAACGTTCGCTGAAGACAGCGAGAATATTCGCTGGATCCCGCCGCGAACTTTCATTTTAGGCAGAAATACGTGGTTTGCGTCACGTTTCTTGGGGTTTATGTTTGTAGAACCTTCATAGAACCTTTAGGGAACGAGGGTAACCTGTTTGCTGGGTTACAAAGTGAGTCACGTGATCCCAGGTTTAGCAAGGTGAGACTCCTGTCAAGAAATGTGATCTTTGCCACGTTAAGTGATTTTCACAGTACTATAAAGATGCAGACCTATTTAACATATTTGTGTGTGACAGAAAAAATGTACAATGAATGTAATGTTGTCTGTGAGTAACCCTGAAGCACTTGTTGACCAAATTGCTGAGTTTAGGCCTGTATGATCATATTCAACTTTATATTATGATTATTTATATTCTGTTGATATCAGCACATTGTATGTGTTTGGGGTTATTTTCCAAAATTTCCAGATGTTATGCCATGATCCATCTTGGAAGATTTCAAAAGCTCGTTGAGTAAACATTAGATCTGAATTTGGTTTGAGTTGAGTTGAACAGCAGATATAGGAACACTGAAGGGATGTAATGAGGAGAGCAGCAAAGAATAAGGTACCATGACAGCAGGTTATGACACACGGACACTGACCTATGTACTGCACAAAACCTATGTTGTTGTCTGTGTGATTCAGAACAGAAGCAGAAGACAAAGACATAAAACATTGCTTATCCATGCTAGAATAGGCCCCCCTGAAAGGAACAGAAAACATTTAGTTACTACTTACACAGTGTAGTGCTTACTAATAACTGGGCCAAAAAACTACAGCTTTTTTTTATGTTGTACTTAAGCAATTGTGTATGGTTTACTTTCTATATACCACATACTAATACTATATGCATTCACTTTTTATTATAAGGCAGTATTGGAAAAGCCTTGACGATCATTATAAAGAAATAATGTAAACAATAAACTGCGGCTTGTTACATTTAATGTTTATTGCATCACTGTTATCACTATAGACATGCTGTAAGTTATTTTCCATCATAACGATACAGTATACAGGTGGTGTGTGCAGTAAGCATTCATCGCATCCTCTAGTATTTAATTTACTTCTGTGCACCACCAGTAGCTTCAGGCAACCATCTAGTTCACCACATTTACTACACGCACACACACACACACACACACACACACACACACACACACACACACACACAGACAAACACACACGCACTAGGATACAGTTTTTGAGTCATTCATTTTTATAAAGGCCACAGGCATTTAAGAGGTCATGGAGACTGATGAGGTACCCTCGGGTGTTGCCATGGCAACATCTTATCTCATGCTTTGTCTCAGTGTGGAGGTGTTTGAGCCTCTATAGATTTAGAGTGGTGTTAGTGTTATAAAATCAGCCATTCAACTTTTTTGATAGAATGGAACAAAAGAAGCTGTTGTTTTATTACATTTTCACAGTCGGGGACTCATTCTAAAGAATTTCCAGTCCAAGTTTCCGATTTGAGTCTGTGGGAAACTTAATCAAGAATCACAGTGAACCAGGAGTTTGAAAACTGTGACATGTAACTTTGAACAGCTCTGCAAGGAAATGAAGCCCAACATCTTTCAAATTCATGTTTCTGGAACCAGCTCTGCATTTATGAATCTGTCCCTGCACAGTTTTATATTAATGACTCAGCATATTCACTTTTCATGTTAGATATAGCCTATAAATTCCCAATTTTAATATTCTCCTTTCAGGAGAGAAAATATGACATCCATTGCATGTTTGTTTGCGGTGGAAAAAGGCTCCTCCTCCTCCTACGTTGTTTTTCCTTCCTTTTTTGGATGAGTGTGTACTTAGCTGCATCAAGGATCTATGGATGGATGGTGCTGTGTGTTGCACAGTAAAGTCCTTTGAGGCATATTTGTGATTTTGGGCCGCATACAGTCTACAAATAAAAAAGGTTAGTGCAGTTAGTGCTGATAGATTCGCTATAAGACAGAAGAAACATACTGTAAGTAATACAATGGGAAACCAATATGCATGAAAAAAAAATCCTCTTTTTGATGGTTTTGTGGTTTGCAGTTGTTTTGCCTTTTCTTTTTGATTATTTCACTTCTTGTTGTGGCCAATTTTTGTTTTTTTTAATTGTGTTCTATGTCTGTCTATGAAACAAGAGATTTACAGTCATTTCATACTGAGGTCCAGGGACCAGCGAGGTCAGTGGGGGCCACTGGGTATCTCCATTTGTTAATCAATCCATTGGGGGCATGGACCAATTAAATGTCTAATTCTCAGTTGTTTATATCTGGCAAAGTGACACTACAAAGGGTTATTTAAAAGATGCAGGTGCTTCTGTTGAACTGGAAGGTAAGACTGCTGCTCTCTAATTATGCCACGCACTTCGCCGTAGCAACCACTGGGCGGCAGTAGTGATTAATCATAGATTTATATTACATAGAACAGCCGTGCTCCATAACGTCTACACAGTTGAATGGTATTTTGGCTCACACCCTGATAAAGGCGAATCGTCTGGTAACCATGAATATCTGCGTCGTGTAAGAGTGTGTAACACAGTGTATTATCCTTTCAGCTCGCAAATGGAAGTCGTGTTTGTGGGCGTAATTGCCAGGATATTTCCCTTCTACCTGCTTCAGTTCTATGAGCTTCAGAGTCGGACTCAACAGTAATCATCAGACCAAGCACCGTTGGCAGGCAGTGGCTGCTCGTTTACGGAAGCGCTGTCGGACGTTTTGTTTAATTTGAAGGGCACGACGGGGGGGAGGTACAGGACACAGGCGCGTGTGTGGAAGCTGCTGCAGCCTGTGTCTTTAAAGGCAGGAGGAGACGTTTGTGTCTCTGAGAGATGTAGCCTGCCTGGCAAATCTGTCGCCAGTGTAGCTCTAAACCCCACCTGCTCCTCCTCTCTGTCATCTCCCCGCTGAGGAAGGAAGGAAAGAAGGAAGGAAGGAAGGATAGGAGGAAGGGGGGAAGGCGCTGGGATGCCGATGGTTTCATCTGGGAGGCGACTGGGAAGGAAAGTTCAGCGTGTTTTCAGTTAACGTTTCACGCGATTCTTGTATCTTCCACCGAAGCTCCGGACTGACCGACCTCTACCTCTGCAGAAACGGTTCACTCAAAGATCGATCAGCTGTTGAAATCCTCAGCACACACGGACCACAACAGGTAAAGGTGACAATTAATCAGCTACACGCATGCGTTATGTTCAAGATTGAAACCTATCAGAAGCATTTAATGTAGATCAGTTCTGTTCTATTAATCACCAGAGGAAGTGACAGCTTAAACACATCCAATTATGCAAGACAGGAAATATTGTTGTTTACTTTTGTTTCATCCTGACAGCAGCTGTAAAGACATCCCTGAAAGCTGATCCTCCTGTCGTTGGATGTGTCTACATGAGATTGGATATTGATACAGTGGTCATAGCTATGTGTTACAGTATTTATTTGTAACGTTAAACCATGATAATTAAGAAATAAACCTCTCATTTTTCTCACCCTTTTCAATGTTAGAAATCATGCTGGTGATTCATAATCTTATAGTCACATATTAGAAATGTGTACACACAGACTGATATTTTCCTCCCTCATCTTTGACACACACACACACACACACACACAGGCATGTACACCCTGGCACCCATATGTCTGAGATAATATCTGATGGCAAAACACTGAATTCAAATGACCTTCATCCTCCTTTGCAGCCAGAAATATTGTCCTCGAAGCTGGAGTGTAATTAGGCCATATACTGTATCTGCTGCTTTCCTCTTTCAGCCCAGACATCAGTCATTTCTGTCACAGTACGTATGTATGTGCATCTACCATGGACCAAATACTGGTGTCCGCTGCCCTGACACTGTATAATGTAGAACTTGTATTCCAGTCTCTACAAACCATATCAGATATCAAAAAGCCTTGTCTTGGTTGTCAGGCACATTTGCATATTTAAATATTAAGAGCTGAACTCATGCTATACATCTGTCATCTATTAACATAGTGAAACATCAACCATATATGCTTTACCCTTACAGTGCCAAACATTACAGTGCTCGGTAGTATGCAAATTGCAGCCACATTTTCTCATGCAACAGTGTAATGTAATGTAATGTAATGTAATATATGCACTGAAAGAATCTTTAACATTGGGTAGCATTTACATTGGATTCAAAAATGATGCATTTAACTTTTAGTCCAAACTCACTGATTATGACTCCCCTAACAGGTTTTGTTACTGCTGTTGCAGCTTGTGGCAAGTCTGTGAAATATGGCACGTATTTCTTAAGTCTCACTTCAGAACCAGTAACTGGGCAGGAAGGAACATGTGAGTGATTAACTGACTTGTCAGTCAGTGACTGTCAGACTGATTTTCTGTCTTGTACACATGCGTCGGACCTATTTCACTGGCCAGTCCAAGCACAGAGAGTTTATTTTTTATCATCCCTAATGAGTATTTGAATTTATTTCCATGGTCAGGTTTCTTTACAGACAGATTATCTTGAACTGAATGAAAATGTTTATCCTAATTACATGACATTGTGCAATGTACGCATGCCAATTATTTGGCAGATGCTGCTCTTGCATCTGATGGTCACTGTTTTCCTCTGCAGAGAGCCATTTAAGCAGAATGAGTGAATGTTTCTATTTGGCTGATTTCTATCATTGTTAATTGACAGAATCTGAAATTGTAACTTACAACATAATTTTGCAGTGCAGACATTATACTGTAGGTTGTCAGCCACATGTTTTCAGTGTCAGAGCAAGATCATTTTAACATCCTGCAGCCTTGGCTTTGACCTGATCGGAAAGATGAGGCCCTCTGGACACAGGGGAGGGGTACTCAGGGGCACTAGGACCTGGAGGAGCCATTTACAACTGTGGCAGCAGCTGCCGGTGTCATTTCTGTCCGGGTCATCATTAGTATCCCTGTCACAGAGGCATATGGCCCCAGAGGGCCCGAACACCAACACACTGCTTGGCTGAAATTTCAATATTAAACACTGAAGAGGTGAACAGAGTGCAACCATACAGAGCTGAGGATTTAAGATAAAGGATGATTCAGTGTGACCATATAAATGACTTCATTGTTATCCCTCCTTGATGACCTCCATGTTATCCCCTAAAGATGTGAAATATGACTTCTGACCATTTGATTGCCAAGAACGCTGGATACTGCCTGTTGTTTGGGTTACACTACATCCTTCCTGGCTCTCTCAGCTCTCACCCCCTCAGGAGGGAGCATGTAAACACCGTGACACATTTGTTATTATCAAATCATTCCACTCTCCTCTGTGAACGTGAGTGGAATAAAAAGTGGTAGTCTATCACGACTAGTCCCGGAGAGGCTAATATTTGATCTTCCTTATATATAAATAAACATTTAAACATTTTTTTGTGTTAGAAAGATGAACTGCACCGCATTTACATTCTGGCCAGCAGAAAAAAAATGGAAAAATGTTTTCCTAAAAACAAACCGAGAAGCCTCTGCATGTGCTGCTTCCGCCCTAATTAGTGTCCATGTCACCGTCACAAAGTCTTACAAACTGTTCCTCCTCGTTCCCAGCTATTTTTGTGCACTATCTCGTACATGGACTGAACATGCTCTCGTTCCCATCGTCACATATCATCAGTTTTTTTCCCCCTTGTTCCCGAGCACAGAAACATCACAATAATACTGATTATGATCTCTGTCCGACCGTTGTGACGGTGGCCGCTGAGACTGTTGCATGTTGACGTCATTGATAGTGACTGTGAGGTGGTTGGCTGAAGGAAACAATACAGAGCATGTCGCTGGAGGAGCACAAGTGTCACCTCAGAGCGCAGGGGGGAAAAGAGAGGAAGGGAGAAAAAAGATTTTAGGTCAGCTTGATGTGAAAGGAAAAAGGTAGGATGGGAAAAACTAAACTGGAGGGCTGAGCAATTCAATGTCTGTGCAGTGAAGGTGGGTAAGATGGAACAACAGAGTCTGGAGAAGATGTGGAGAGAGGGAGGATTAGAGAAATGGAACGATAGAGAGAGAGAGAGAGAGAGTAGGGGGATTAAAGCTTGGAAAAATAAACGGTGCCAGAGGGAAGTGTGAGAGGATCAATTTAGAGACATTCTGCAAAGAGACACAGTGTTGTCAGTGAATGGGCTGTCTCGCTCGCCTCTCCTTCTTGCTTCCCTTGGCTCGTTTTGCACCCACCCACTCCCACGTGTGCCCAATCGCCCTGACACCCCCACCCCCTTTCCACACACACACACACACACACACACACATACACACACACACACACACACACACACACACACATACACTAAATGCCATGGACCACAGGAATGCATTATCTCCAGCCAGGCACCAGGTTATTGGTGGACTGAAAGACCACCATGTTTCTGGGCACATGTGGAGCACAGAGGCAGCGCTCCTCTCTGCATGAAAGTCATGGCCTCAGTCTCTCCAAGGTCATGTGAAAAAAAAGAGAGAGCTCTGTTGTTTCTCAGTCCCCAACCAGATAAGTCTGTCTCCCCACTGACTAAAAATATGTCCATGATGTACAGGGCAGAATTTCAGCCGTGTTGTTAATATGATGGGATAATGTCTACCATGTTTTGGCTGCGCACAGGGTCGGGGGTCCTCTTACTGATGGTCTGATGGGCCAGGCTGCCACGATTTTATGCCCAAATCAGCAATTTTAAGGATTACACATGTCCACAAACACAAAACCATGTTTGCGTCTATGGGGTTTTTATATTTTGGGGATTTTACATCTGAGAAACTCTTGGTTGTTTTTATTCTGGTGTCGAGTGTGCCTAACATGTTTTTTCTTTTTTTTTTTCAGTTTGAATTTCTATAAGAGACACTCGTTTTGTCTTTAGACATGTTGAATTTCACCATAAGTACTCAGCTATTAATTTTATATTTATACATTTTTCATCGCTTCATTGACGCAGTTGCTTCTAATGTAAAATGGTTCATGTATTTTCCATTTAAAGAAGAATAGTAATTCAGTAGCTTAATTGCTATTGTTTTATCAGTCAGCAATTGAGAAAAGCAAATTGGACATTTATTCACACAATAATTGAATGGATTGTTACTTGAATCAGTTGGCTTATGTTCCTCTTTTACCCCTGACTTCCTCTTCTGCTGCTCTCTGTCTGTGGGATCTCTCTGCAGCTTCCACTCTCTGTGTTGTTGTTTATTCTGCGCTATTGACTTTTGTTGTTCTGGACTGTGCAGCGGTTTGTCATGTCAGTGTGTGGCAGGTGCTCTGAGCTGATATGAACTGACTGAGCATCTCCCTGGTTACTGGAGGACTAGCAGGCGGCTTAGGCAGAAGTAGAGGAGATGATAAACTGTGCCCAGGTCTTTGTTTTTTCTCCAAATCTCCCATCTCCTGTAAAAGCTGTAGGAGGTTAGGACAGTAGAAGAATATACCTGCTCTACAGCAGCTGTTTTTGTGTAGTGTGTTCTTTCAAATGTCTTCTGCCGTCAGTACGTGCAGCTGCATTCATCTGTTTTATAATGGCCGTGAGAAGGCAGGTAATTGAACAGTCATGATGGTGGGAGCCTGAATGACTCAGTCAGCTTTCCTGCTGGGTCAATAGGGTCTCATGACAGTCCTACACTCATCAGCTGAATTGACTTGTTGGCTGCATGTTTTGCTGTCCAGTGATTCAGTGATAGATATCCTCTCTTTGTCTTGTTAGCTCCTTTCCTAATTTATAAAATTTTTAAATAATTAATTATTCTTAATTTATTTTATTTTATTTATTTATCACATTACATCATTATTGTATGGCCACTGAAACTGCACTTTGGTCCTGCTCCTTATATGAATCCCTCTATATAATTCTGATGCTACACAAAAATGTTATCTTCAGGGTTAGTGAGAGGTTTTGGATGAGTTAAATTCCGAAATGCAAACAAAATGTGCATCTCTCAAAACAATTGTTTTCTTTTTTCACAGAAATCTTAAGAAATGGACCAAGATAATCAGAGCCAAAGTCAGACACGAGAAGAAAACCCAAATGGAGCAGCAGAAGCTTTAACAACAACTCCAGCATCAAATACAGCGGCTCCAGCCGCAGATCCCACTACCAGCCAGCCTCCAGGTCCTGTCCGGCCTCGACGGCCCCAGAGAAGCGCCAGGGTAGAGGGTTCTGTAGACATCGCCGAACCTAAAGCTGAGCCCAAAGCTGAACCCATTTCAGAGGCTAACCAGGATGAGAGCATTCCTGATGGCACCGCAGCAAGTCGCCCCAAACCCTCCGGCCCTGCAGCAGTCAAACCCTTCGGAGACCGCACCGGGCCCAGCGTTAAGGCTCGTCCTAAAGGTCCAGGACACCAGCCAGTTAGAGCTGCCTCAGTCCCCCACCCCCCTGCTAGTAGGCCTGTGCCTCCTCACCTGAACCCTCATGCACAGAGGGCCCTTTCTGTAGCAGGCACAGCTGACACTCAGGCCCAGACTGTGGAAGACTTCAGGCAAGTGTCCTGATCTGTGTGTGACATTCATGTCTCAGCATGTCTCCACAGGGCGTCTCATTCCCAGACATCTAAGAAGGATTAGCCTTAGCACACATAGACTTTATTTATATACATAGTAGCACTGCACGGCTGAATGATTATTATCTTATAATCTTTGCTGTAAATTGAGATCATAGTTATTTAACACAGTTTTATTTTAGTTTTTTTTATTTATCTCTGAACACTTTATTTTAAGTCCCCCTATTTAGAATTCATACGTAGTATGCAGACATCTAATAAATGGTTAAGTCCTTACAGCTGTTTACAACTACATTATAGTGTGTTATGAACTACTTTTGTAGCTCAATATGTATTTTTTTGTATTTTTCTCCCTCTTTTCTATGGGTGTGTCTCTTACCAAATCCTGGTGAATCATTATACACTTAACTGAAACTGGAGCTGTTTATGTTGCTGAATAAGTGAAGACTGAGACACTGATGAGTCGGTGACCTTCGACACAGTTCTAGGCCAGAATATTGTAATGATGTCTCTCAGCAACATATAACCAGTTTAATGTTTATTTATCAAAATGACATGTAGATTTGTCTTTTACAGAACCCTTTTCAAAGTCAGGGCCCAGGCACAGAAAACACAGCCGCAGGAAATAAAATTGTCTGAGGGCTGATTTAGGTCGTTTACTGAACAAGAAAACTTCCAAACCTAAATAAGGCTTCTCTAATTGTAGTAGCTGCAGCTGTATTTTACATGCTGTGATGCAGTGAGGAGGGTCTGTTGGAAGTTCAGACGAGTGATGTTTTAATGATAACACTGCCTCGTGATCAGTGAGCGTAGTGAGCTCGCTACTTTTTATAGAACATTTTTGGAATTTGCTCAAGTTCCCTGCAACAAGTCTGACGTTTGGCCAACATAGAAAATGGCTGACCCCGTGGGAAGATCACTCCCTGCTGCAACAGGGAGAGGTTTCAGACACGTGGGGCACTTGATGGTATTGTCCTGTATAACATATCCTGTGCCATTGCCTTAGTTTGGGCAGTAAATGAGAAAAGAGCTGAGTGTTAAATTGTTCACAAGTGTCATTTGTTAAATTTTCAGTAGTTTTTTCTGACACTGCAAATAACACATTAAATGTAAGTTCTTAAACGTGTGTGGCATATACAGTAGACAAGTTTAATTATTTCTCCTCTTCAGGATTGTGGGTGGCTGTACACACTTAGACACCCTTATGTTCACATTTATATGGATGACTTAGATTTTCTAATGGACCCTACTTAATTTACTAATTTGACTAATGTCAGCAGTGGCTGCTTGAAACAACATTACTTGCATTATTTGCATTACTTACAAGCACACAGCCAAGACGTCACATTTTGTGGTAAGAAAGTCATTGAAAGGTGTCTGTCATAGTTACCAGGAGAGTTATGATACATTGGGTTATTAATACAAGGGTTCTGCTGTCTGGAGGTTGTGACACTGAGGCGTGTAGGCGATAAGTGTTTATAAGAGATATTACGTAACACCTTTTTCCAACAGGGTGCACATCATCACTTGGAACGTGGGTTCGGCCACGCCACCTGATGACATCACCTCCTTGCTGGGGCTGAATGTGGGTGATGGAAACACAGACATGTACATTATCGGGTGAGTGTTCTGCGGTGCAGTAGTCATCCGGTTTCTTCCACATGAAAGTCGAAGTGTCTGTTTGTGTTTGCTTGTCCCCACATCAACGCTGCAGACAATGTCAATAATGAGCTGCCAGGCCCAGATTTGAATGTCTCCCTCTCGCCTCATGGCAACAGTTCTCTTCCATTTATTAATCCACCATTACATTACAAGCTTGCTCTCATCAGCGCCTCGTACATCTCTGTCTGCTGTTGACCCCTGTGCCTTGTTGTGTGTCATTTTTCTTCAAGGCTGCAGGAAGTAAACTCTATGATTAACAAAAGGCTGAAAGATGTCCTCTTCACAGACCAGTGGAGCGAGGTCTGCATGGAGAGACTCAGCCCCTTTGGTTATGTGCTGGTCAGTAATGGATTTTATTATAAACACATATGCACACTCACAGTAAAATGTTAAACAACTTGGACTCATACGCATTACGTGAACACTGATGAGATCTCTGCTTCCTGCTGCTGCTTCAGCTCATTTTGTTCCCTGAGCAACGGATGCAGTGATAATTTATAACGGGCGTTTAATGTCAGCGTATCTGCTACAGTATCTTCTGCCAAGTTCATAATGCAAAGTCAAGCTCACACTGTCTCTTGGACTCCCTCTGTGTGCCGTTATTCCTGCATACCTACCCCTTTTTCTCTATCTTTCTATTTCGTATTGCCTACACATGTCCAGTGTGGAGAGGTAGGATACTAAGAAATCCAATAGATTTCATGTAATGCACAAATTGAATGGGATGTGATCTATGTCCCACACTGTATATCGAATATGACATTAAAAGCATGCCATACATAAATGTTTATTTTTCTAAAGAACTGTATGGTACGTACTGTAACTGGTTGGTGTTCGTCTGGCTGCGTCTGAAATGATGCTTGGCTCTGTTGGCATGGTGAGCCAGAGAGCGTGAATCAGCTGTCGAGCTGAGAGAGCTAGACAAATGTCTCCCAGGGTGCTGTTTTATTTTTGGATCATGTTGTTGTCAGTGTTGATGGGCCTCTGACAGTGAGACTGATGCTTTCCTCCAGCTATCTCATGGTTTGCCCCGTTAGTTGAAACCTGGCTATGCCGCTGCGCCAACAACAGCCAGGGCCGGAGGCATTATGTTTTCAGGTTGTCCGTGCGTCCATCCATTCGTCCGCCCCATTCTTGTGAAAGCAAAACCTCATTAACGCCTCGAGGGAATTTCTTCATATTTGGTACAAACATTCACTTAACCTCAAGGATGAACTGATTCGTTTTTGGTCCTACTGCTACCTCACAAAACACATTTCTGACCTCTTGAATGTGATATCTCAAGACAGCCTTGAATGGGAATTTCTTCAGATTTGGCACAAATATTCACTTGGACTCAAAATGAACTGACTGAAGGTTTTGGTGGGCAAAGGTCAAAGTCCAAGGTCATGGTGACATCTCGTTCTTCTGAATGCGATGCATCACGAATGCTTGAGGGAACTTACATCTGGCACAAACATGCCCTTGGACTCAAGGTTGAGCTGATGAGAATTAAGTGGTCACAGGTCATATGTCAAGGTCACTATGAAACACGTTTTTAACTCACACATTCATACGTTAATTATGACACAGTTTAACACAAATGTATAATAGGATAAAACTAGGAAGTGATGACATTTTCTATCCAAACGGTCAATGGTGAACTTCACTGTGACATCATAATGTTCAGTAAAAACACTTTATTCAATGCTGTAACTAAGGAAGGAGAGACTGACCATATTACCCGCAACTTGGCTACTTGGTGGAGGCATACAACCGCAAGGTGGTAATTCTAGTTAAAATCATCTTGTCAAATGTGACCTTTTTGTGTGCTTCATGTGCATAATGGTGTGAGTGGGTTGGTTAAGTGTGTTAGTTGGAGTTGTCTCAAGCTATTAGGTAGAAGGAGAATATGTGGTGGTGTCAGTAGTCCAATGATGGTGGACAGACACGTAGTAAAACGACACCCCATCTATTCTTTCCGCTGTGAGATACTCGCTCACCCAGACTCATCGTCAGGTAATTTAACTGCTGCAAGCACAAGAAAGCTTTCTCAAACCAGCCCTTCACTGCAGAAAGACATGGCCAACAAGACACTTTTTCTGGATATTCGCTGAACAGTTGCTGATTGTGACCATTATTGGTGTTTGAGTAAGCTGCAGTTTAGCTGCACAAATTAGCAAAGGCAGTTTTTTTTCAGGGCCCTAATCTCTAATTGCAACATTGCACACACTACTAAATGCATTGTAGTACAACTTGACTGATTTATTTCACTATGACACAGCTAAACATGCATTTTAAATACTACTAGGCTGTAAAATGTAATAGTTTTATAACATGATTAATGTTTATGTTAGGTCATATCATATCAGGTGAAGGAATTACCAGAATTGCAGTATTTCATTTAAGACACACTTGTTAAGTGCATACGTCAATAAATCAATTAGGCTTCTTCAAAAATCCAGCAAATGACATCTAGTAAACATACTGAGTAATGAAATGTTGAAGTAGCAGTTCATGTTTCTGTGGATGTCAGTATTAGAGACTGGAATTAATCAGCATTTATTTCGCGCTTATCTTCTTCCAAAATCCCGTGCTGCTTTTCAAACATCACACTTGTTACCCACAGCTCATTTCCTCAGTCGTGTGTGCTACAAGGTCAAACATACACCGCTGCACACATGCACTATCTCTCGCTCTTTCTCTTTCTCACTCTCACACACACACACACACACACACACACACACACACACACACACACACACACACACACACACACAAACACACTTGTCTTGAGCTTAAAAGTCTTTTCTCTTCCAGCCTAAAATATATCTTGGCAGCCTTCAGGAGCTCTTCCAATGTTCACTGAGGTTGATAAGAAATGTGTTTCAACCACAATACGCACAGGCAAAGGTACATTCTCTCAGACTTCACACAAGTGCACGCACAGACACACACATTGTCTATGTCCGCACACGTACCACAGATAAAGTCGGTCCACTTTACGGTTCAGTGGAAACTATTACGCAACAACGTCGTTCACATACTCCATTAGTATACAAGCGAGAGGGTCTTATGTCACGTGGAGATGTGGGCCTCCATTACTGACCTCAGGGCATTTCAGGCAGGGTGTGATCGTGCTTCTTTGGCCTGTAGTGGGGGTTGGGATGTGTGGACAACTGGAGAAAGGGAGAGGGAGGAATGAATATAAATATCTGGTGAGGGGTTTGGCATAGCATGCAAATAACTTGTCTTTTTCCACTTAACAAAATGCACGTCATATTCCTGCCTCTCTTATGCAGCACAAAAATTTCCTTACAGTGTTTTCATACCGGTGGCACACAATCGTCAAAATCTGCACATTATCATGTAGCATAACAAGAAGCGAGTGGCTGAGATGATGGTGGAGGGCTTGAAAGAAAGCAAAGGTCCGAGTGCACGCGTCACGTTTCTACAAAGTGGTTTGTTTCCGCTGTGAGGGCAGACCGCAAGCTGTGGCCTCTTTAATGTGCAGAGCTTCATGTAAAGTAGCGAGAGAGTTGGGCCACAGGGCAAAATGAAAATGTTAGCGGTAGAAAGATGAAGAGTGCAAGCGGAGGGGAAAAGAAAGAGAAAGTGAAATGAACACACAGCAAAGCCGGACCCTACTGAAAGAATTTGAACATTGAAATTTCAGTGCGAGAGCTGTTCTCTTTTCAGGATTATGTAAATCGCCTCCACATAACTCTCAATGTGTACCTATTCATGTTGTCCTATCTTGTTCTTCGATGTCTGACTGTCTTTGTCCTCACCTGTGTTGTCCCTCAGGTGACCTCTCAGCGGATGCAAGGATTGTTACTGTTGGTCTTTGCCAAGTACTTCCATCTGCCCTTCCTCCGTGGAGTCCAGACCGAGACTACCCGCACTGGCCTGGGGGGTTACTGGGTGAGACAGCCACTGACACCATTCTGTGATCAGCACTGTGTCAGGCTGTAATAAAGCCTAGTCACTCCTACAGAGACTTCCATAACAGAGATCCGAGAGACACAGATTTGCCACTACAGTTTCTTCACGCTTGTGGTGCTTGGTTTGTAAACAGCACTTCTCTACTTTATCCCGACCTGATGAGGATGTTGTAGCTGTTTTATCTGCTGAGCATACTGTATGGTTGTAATCTAATGCAAATGGCCTAACATATGAGCGACTGGAGCAACTGCATACCAACCAAATTATCAAGCCTTGCTATTCAAATGCCATCCATCTAGTTTTATGAGAAAGAGATAGACGTTAGTATCTCACAGCCAGCGGTTATTAATGCTTGGAAAGTCAAGCATAACAAAAATGAACCAGGGGCAAACTGCAGGCTGGAGGGACTCTCATAATCAGTCATTTCTCATGTGTTCTGTTATGAAAATTGGACAAAAGAAACAAGTATAGGAGTATTCATAGGATCAAAATTTTGTTTACAAGCACCACTTCTCTTTGAAACAGGTCAAAAAGTAGCAAGTATCTCCTACAGGTAGTTCCCTGTAGGAACTCAGACACACACACACACACACACACACACACACACACACACACACACACACACACACACACACACACGTGTTCTACATAATTTGCAATGAAGCATCTTTTGTGTTTTAGTGGGTCAGAGCAGTTGGGAAAAGAGTGGGAGGAAATCCACAGACTCATCCTGTCCCCCCACTGTGCACTTCACTGTAAGCATTAAATATTGATGATGGTCCTTAATGAGTAAACTTCCTGTCTCTCTGCAGCAGAGACACTGGCACCGCTCAATACAGGGAAAACTGACACACTGTCTTTAGGCACTTGTCCATCACTGACTATATATTATTCATTCATTCAATTTTGCTTTTGGGGAAATTGTCGAAGAGACTCACACAAATGCCTTTTCTCCTCTTCTCAGCAGTGTGTGCCTTCCTCTCTTTCAAAATATTACAGGGGAATAAAGGTGGAGTGAGTGCCCGCATGTCAGTGTTCGGTCACACCATCTGCTTCCTCAACTGCCACCTGCCGGCTCACATGGAAAACTCAGAGCAGCGCATGGAGGACTTTGAGAGCATCCTGCAGCAGCAGCAGTTTGAGGGCCAGGCTGCCACCGGGGTTCTTGACCATGAGTAAGTCAGCACACACACACACACACACACACACACACACACACACACACACACACAGTGACAATTATATCTGTGCTGTATTTGTAGTATAAGCAGTAAAAAAAATCTGGTGGAACCTTTCTGGTCTGATATAACTGTGACAAACAATCCCAGATTTCTTTTCTCCATATTCATGGTATCGCCCTGAATAAGTACTGATGTACTTGCACTTGTTTGAATTGATGAATTCATGAAATTTCTCCTTTCTGGACAGTGTGGTGTTCTGGTTTGGGGATCTCAATTTCCGCATTGATGACCTGGATATGCAAGTGGTGAAATCAGCCATTGATAACAACAAGTTTCCCATGCTGTGGGAAAAAGATCAGGTAAAAAAAAAAAAAAGAAGTTTGTCCAATTTATTTATATATATATATATATATATATATATATATATATATATATAAAAGACTGTGAAAACAAATTTAACTCCTCTGCATGTCTTCATGCAAAGCATTAGAAAGAACTCGTCCTTTACCTCATCTGTATTCACAGCAGCCAACTGGGTTGATTTTTGATTGAGTTTTAATTCTTTTGAGGAGCAGTAGTGGGTGTATACACTGTCATCTGACACTGTCAATGTCATCCAGACTTGTTTTTCAAAAGGCTGTTCACTCTAAAATCTTAACTTTAGGTCAGAATGCTAGTGACTTGTCATTTCACTTGCTTAAAAAGTCATGATAAAATGTGATCTCTCCCCTGGTGGACCATGCACTGTGTGGGTGCGTGCACTAGGGGGCAAAAGAGAAACCTTTTTGCAAGAGCTGTATGTAATTTCCAAACAGAGATTTTCAATGAGTGATGTCTGTTAATTGTCACTGTTGCAGCTGAACATGGCCAAAGACAGTGAGACAGTGTTAGAGGGATTCCAAGAGGGACCACTGAAATTCTCTCCTACCTACAAGTTTGATGTTGGAACAAATACGTACGACACAAGGTTGGTCTTGCTGAGGGTGCTGTTATGAATTCTATCTCAGTGCCTAGCTCAGAGTAAACTTTACTCTCCTCTCTGAAAGGTCTGCACTTGCCTGGGGACGCATGAAAGTGCCTCTCCTTTTTTTCTTCTATGTTTTTTAAATAAAATAGTATTTAGGGAATTTCTTTCTCTTCCTCCATCTCTAACTTTCTGTCTACATCCCAGTGGAAAGAAGCGTAAACCAGCTTGGACTGATCGGATTCTGTGGCGCCTGAGAGCCACCGCACCTGCCGGCGCCGCACTCGGTGCAGGGAAGCGTGGCTCCATTTCAGGGTTGACCAGCGGGACCAAAGTGACTCAGCACTGCTACCGAAGTCACATGGAATACACCGTCAGCGACCACAAACCGGTCTCCTCCATCTTTACACTGCAGGTGAGACACAACAGGGTACAATGTAAAGATAATGTGATAACATATTTCTTTGTTTCTGTACTCCAACGTGAACAGCTGTACAAGAACTTTCCCTATATATACTTACTAAAATTATGATTTAGTTTAGGAAACATCTAAAGTATACATTCACAAAACAAAGAATATGACCATGCAGTCACATGCAGTACTCCAGTACAGCTTTTGATAATCAATGCTGCGGACACATTTTGGTTTGGTATTCAAAAAGTACTGAGGTTCGATACCAAGCTCCTCATTATTTTTGGAAAACTTACAGTATTTTTTCACTGCCTAAATGTTTATGGTAAATGGTCTTTGTAGTTCCCGTACAAGGTGGATATCCCCCTGGTCACACTCATAGTGGAGGATGAGTGGAACAGCATTGCTGATGCCATAGCAAAATTCAAAATGGCGCCCAACTACGCACGCAGCTCCTGGGACTGGATCGGACTGTACAAGGTAATCTCTACCGTCAGCAATCCATGATGTGTATAAAAAGTAATTCTGTGCATTACAATTTTCAATCAAGTAGTTAGAGGTTGTGATTTTGCTGCTGCCTCCATAGGTGGGTTTCAAACACCACAAGGACTATGTGGGATATGTGTGGGCCAAGCAAGAGGAAGCAGATTTTCATCGACAGGAACATCAGGTAATCTGGATGTGTGCTGAATTCCCTTCAGAGATCATTTTCTTTCACATTTAATAAATGTCTCACTAACTGTTTTCCAGGTAACATTTACTGAGGAGGAATTGCCCAAAGGCTCAGGGGATTTTATCTTGGGTTACTATAGCAACAACATGAGCACCCTTGTGGGTGTAACAGAGCCATTTCAGGTAATCATAACTCTGGCACTGCTTTCTTGAGGTTAAAACAATCAAATGCATTGTGTCTCAGAGGGGGACAGTACATCTGTTGTATGCTATTACTTCTGATGTTCCCATCTGCATCCTTACACTTTTTTCATTCCTGCCACTGACATTTTGCCGCTCTTTCTCCATATTCTATCCCCTCCTTCCCACTCTTATCCTCTTTATTGTCTGTCCTCAGATCCAGCTTCCCACTTCAGGCCTTGATATCAGTTCTTCAGACAGCTCTGAATTTAGCTCAGAAGATGACAGCACTGTTGTCCTCATGAAGACGAGGTCCCGCAGTCCCAGTCCACGTAAGGGCAAGCACCGCAAGCATCGCACCCGCACCCACACCCACAGCCCTAGTCGCAGCCGCTCTGGCAGTCCTGCACAGGCCAAAGTGAAACAGCTCAACGTCACTGATGATTCTCCATCCAGCACCTCCACAGCAGCTGGGAGCGAGTCCACAGGACGCCCAGCAGAGGGCAGCAGCAGCCTGGCGTCTGCTCCTGGGGTGAAAGACAAAAACACAGAGCATTCAGGAGTGTGATGCACCACCAAGTCCTGCTGTTGTCACAGGTCACATAGCCAACTGTTGTGTCTTTTATTTGATACATCCACTACACTGTATGTTTTCTGAAATTTAAATGTACAGTTTCTGATGCCATCCTTTTCAGGAACAGCCATCTGGCTTGTCCAGGAGGCTCACTTTGCCTTGAGTTGTTTTATTAAGCTGTGCACATTGTATATTTTTTATTTGTAAACCTTTCACTCTGTCCTGTGTTTCTTCTATCTTTGTCCGTTCTCAGGTGTGGACAGTACAGGGAGCTGTCACCTTGCATTAGGAAATACTCAAGGATTTATGGTCATGTAGAGTCAAAGAGTGGTTATGTAATACTTTTTAGAAACCATCTTCCCGATATTCCAACATTGGTTTGAAATTCTGCACTTAGCCAGCAGTTATGTCAGCCGACTGCATGCAAATGAAGGAACACGCTTTTGAGACATGGCGTATGACATTCTTGACACAGACATTGCTCACAAATCATTCAGTTTCCTTTAGTTGTGGAACATGTGTCTTTTATGAATCAAATCCGCTCAGACAAAAAAAGGACAATAAAGACATAATGAAATTTATTTTTGTTCCAAAACATCCTATGAAAGCATTACCAGCTCTGTCAACAATCACTCACATTATTAGTTTCTGTAAATCTACAAACAGACATAACCGTGCAGTTTGAATCTGTGGTATGGCTCTGCTTTTGTGTACGTTCCCTGCTTTGGAAATTCAACATGATATAACTTGCAGGAAACATTGGAGGGAATGAAGTCCCTCCAGGGTGTATAACAACAGAGCAGAGCCAACATAGGTGGAGACTGGGGTTCAGGCAGCAGCGCAGCACATGTCAGTGTAGAGAGCAAATGTGAGCGTAAAGGCCTTTAAATAGACCGCCAAATCAGTGCAGTGGGATGTGATGGGCATGGGAGGTTCACTGTCAGCTGACACAGCATAGCTGTCTCGCCAGAACCATTTGATTTATTGTCGGCCACTAACTCCACCGCATCAGCTACAGTGGTAACTACAGCAATATGTGAACCAACGTGTGTAGCTTTTACACACAGACCTTTATGACTTATTGGGCCTTATGTAACACTTACTGTTCAAATCAGCAAGGAGGCTAACTTACTTTTTAATCTAATTAACCCAGAACACAGAAACCACACACTTGTTTCGATCCCACTTTTAATTTGCATTCAAATTTGTTTTCAACATACAAGCAATCTGGATATCTCCAACAAAATGTGGGCATGAACTCTGCTATGTAGAGCTACTACAGGCCTTTGTATTATTGTATTATACTGTAGGTAGTATAATACAAAGCTGACATGTTCCACTATTGTACATGAAATGGTCCTAATACTTTACTTTTTGTATGATTTTGACTTTTCAGTTCACTGTTTGTGTTTTTGTTCTCTCTTGCTCAGATCCTCCCGCACAGATCCTGGTGATTAGCTGACAGTGACAATGGTCACAATAGTTGCATTGCATTGTTAACCGTGTGACCTCTGATGCACCATCTTAGACACTTAGACATACTTTTGGGCTGTTATCATAGAGCAGTGTATACTGTTGTGGCTGTAACCTCAGTGTGTATGTCTGTTATCAGTTTTGTGTGTATGTGCTTTTATGGAAGTGTGTGTTTTGGATTCTGGAAGTGTGTGTGCGTGTGTGTGTAGCTAGCTGTGGCAGTGAATGGGGTTTGACCGTGTTTGCATGGTTTGCTGCTGGACATACTGTACATTCCGGTACTGTGATTTTTGTGCTGTAAAGTGCTGTTTTTGACTCCTCTTTGTCATAATTGTGGCCGTGAAAATTGTTAGCCAAATATGGTAAGATGGACAGAATAAAAATTTAACTGCAGTATAAATGTTAGGTGAAGAAAATGCAGGATAGTTATGCTTGCATAAATCTGAAATTGTCTGAATCATTTCATGGTGCATTCATGTATTTTCTTAATTTTTAAATGAAAAATCTACTGGACCTTTGTTTAGAATAACATGTTAAAAAAAAAAAAAATTAAGATTGTATGAACCTTGTCCTGCTTTAGGTAATTTAGATAAGTATGATCAGTGCTGCAGTCCTGACCAGTGATTATCTATTGTGAAATGTTTATGAAAAAAGCTCTGTCTACAGAATGTTATTGTTTTGTAATTATGTGGCTAAAATAGAGGAATATGTATGTAAAGGATAAATATGAAGTATGGTAGAAAATATGAAATAGGAGACAATCTATGCCATAAAGATTATTTTACTTAAATTATGTATTTATTTTCTTATTTAAATGTTAAATGAGCCTGAATTCTGCTGGCCAGTGAGGGAGCATTATTTCAATGGAAATGTCAAAGTGATATTACAAAATATTGATAATTATTTTCTTTTTGTATTTGGAACTATGAAGAGAGAGTCTGATTTCTCCACTTTCCAGTTTAGTAAATTCAGATCAAATATTGCTCTTAATGTCTGAAGTGTAGATTGTTTAGTCTACAGGTGTTTGTATAACTGTGAATGAAATTGACATAAACTACAGCAAGCGAGATGCGAGATATTAATTGTTGGCATATGAGGATGGTATCTCTGTGAAATCATCTGATTGGTGAGGTGAGAAGGTTTTTTTTTTTAAGATTGCTTGCTTTGCTCCCCAATCCTCAAACTAGTGCAACACAGAGAAATATACTCCCCTTCAAATTGTGGTCTGTCTTTCTTGAGTCTCCTCATACACAGTATTGTCATTGTTTAAAAAATGTTTAATTGCACTATAATCTATTTTTTCTTGTGGTACTGGTCGGCTTAATAATGTTCAGTTAAGTGAAAAACATGATCTATAAAGCGTTACTGTGTGTGATAGAGAGAATAAAAGATAGATAAAGGAACATAAACAGTGACTGAGCATATAATGTGTGTTTGCAAATCAAATAAAGGTGATGGCCTTAGATGCAAACGTATTTCCTTGAGACAGTGCCGTCAGAGCTGTTTAACCTTTGCACAAAGAAATGCAGGTAATATTTTCCTCAGCCAGTCACTATAAAGGTAATTGGTGCAACAACAGTACTTATCTTAAACTGTATTCTTTTTAATGATTACCAGAAAAAGAAGTGCCCTCCAGTCTATCATTTATCTTGGGATAAACAGTCAGCTTATTGTGGTTTTCTATTGTTTACAGTGAAAGTCGTTGCTATTTTTAGACTTTCTGAATGAATGTGGGTGACAAACACAACACATCCTGTAGAAGGCAATAGCAGGTGCATCTTGCATCATGCTTTTGCCCTCTGAAAAGAAAGTGTCCACCACGCAAATTCATGCTGACTGTACCATTCTGATGCAACACTGGTCAGGGATTGAGTTGCTTGGTTTGCTGACACTAAACATCATAAGCCCAAGTAATAATAAAAACTGGCAAATTAATTGACTAAAATGATGCATGATGGCGTTACAAATAATGCTGCAGTGTGAAGAGCCCTGTTTATTTTTAGCTTATTTCCATCAAAATTGCAAAAATGAAGGGTCACATTTTGTTCACCACCACAAACAGTATGTGTGCATGCTGAAGGCAACCTTTGATTTTTGACCTTTAATGTATGACCACCTGTGAGCTGAGCCACTTTGTGTGTATGTGTGTGTGTGTGTCTGGAGGATATTAAGGTTGATAATAGAAATTACCCAACAGCCATTGTTAGTTATCTAACTTTCACAGTGATTGACTATTGGCTTCAGTTAGAGCACGGTGAACATGTTTATCTCCCCTATAGGTCGGACTGAATATCAGCTCACTGCTTCATGATGTAACTCTGGGCTTTGATTGAAACACCACTGTGTCTGTGTGCTCAACACCTTCATTAATACTGTGTCACCATGACAAGCCATATTTAGAGAAATTTTGATGATAGAATGATTAATAGACACTGGACATCAGATATTAACAATGAAAAGGAGAAAAAACATTCATGAGCTGCCTTGGTGGAGTTACAGACTTTTTAAGCACAGAGTTTGAACAGCTACATCAGTCTAGCAGCCAAAAAAGAGTGAAGTGTTCCCAAACTGAAACTAAAAAATTCTGTCAGAAATAAACTTCTTACTTTCAGACATTTTGTCTCCTAAGATAAATAAAATGGACCTGATTTGAAGCTTAAACCAGCCCTTCCAGAGACATTAATCAAACCCATCTGCAGCCTATAAAGGTACAACATGTTCACAATCAAAGCCTCTGATTATATTACACAGAAGGGCCTGAAGCAAAAGAGGAAGATCGGAGCTTTTTGAGTAAAGTATAATCAAGTTACATTGAGATATAATATCCCCAGTCTCTGCCCTTCTCCATTGTCCAGATTTCATGTTGTTCCAAATGTATTACCAGGTTTATCTGGTTGTTTCACCAGGGAAGCATATGTTCTGATAAAGCTAAAATGAATACAGCTTATCAGATTACTCATACTGGTGTTGGTTTATACCAGGCTCTAATAATGGTTTCATGGAAACATTTATTTGTTGTCTGATGCACATAGGCCCATGATTAAAAAAACAAAAAAAAATCATACACTAAGATATTAGGAGTTTGATATATGATAACCTCCTGAGTGTAAATTTACAAAAGAGACAAAGTCTTTATTTACTGTCCAATAAAACTTTACTTTTAAACTGCTCTACTTTCACATGCAAAGGTGACAGTGAATGATTAAATTTGTGTGTGGGCAATGGTTGAGGTAGAGCCTGCAACAATGGCGCTGTCAAGATACAGAATGAAGAAATACAGGATGTGTGTGAGTGTATGGTGCCTAGGGAGATTATGATCCAAGATCAGCTGGTTTAGAGTCACCTATAGCAACCTTATGATTGAGACTGGTACTTGGGCAGCAGATGTGAAATCACTACATAGTGGAAACACCTTCATTCATTTATTATATTGCCATTCATCACACCTTGTCTAACAATGACACACTCCCTCCCTGCAGATTGACCAACCACGCTGTCAAGTCGCTGCAACATTTTGACATCACATGGCCTCTGCCTGAGTACCATACTGCAACAATCCTCCTGGTTACAGTATGCTACAACCCCCTTGATAGGCTGGATGGTACGGTCCACCTCCTCTTGACGTCAGAGCGTCTGACTTCATAGAATAAATAGTGGAGCTCTGCGCCATGAGGCTCAGGCTCCAGAATCAATACGCCGAGAAGCTTGGACCGTCCTTTGGGAGAGGAAGGAAAACGCCGAGGCACTGCTAAAAATTAAGAATTGCAGAGTCAGTCTGGTATCAGCGTTGTAACACTTCTTGTTTAAATTTCACACCAGAAGCCACCTTTAACAATGATGAACGGACAGATGAACGGCTTTCATAACTCCCTCATTGACGAGGACTGCTTCTTGTTCACCTCAGAGTCGGTCGGAGAAGGACACCCCGGTAAGACCCGGCACGCCGGCCTTACATCAATTTGTCTAGATAGAGTGAGCAAAACTTACAACTGTTTTCATCACCTCGTACTGTATAATTTAATTGTAAAAAGAACAACTGCCGCCAACATCATTCATATTTGAACGTTACGGCCTTTTCCGTTATATGAATATAGCCGGGCCGGTCTCAAGAGCATGCGCTGCTTGCTAATGTTAGCTAGCTAATCTACAGTGATGCTGCCGCGTGTGTGGTCCACTGACAATAAACACAGCGCCGGCTTGGTATCAGACATTTACCGCAAGCATCACTTGAATACTCAGCTCGTTATAATACTATTATATGTAGATCTGGCTGACGTTTTCCTGAATGTCCGGGGCTATCCCCGAGGTACGTGGAGCACAATGACGAGTAGTGTTATCCGCGGGCTTGAACAATACGATATATTAGTATTGTATTACATCATTCTAAGGTATAGTTAGTTCATTGTTAAAGTGCATCACTTTTGCCTTCCGGTCCCCGGTTTATTGGGCGCGCTCTCCTCTTTCCAACCACACGTGCAAGATGCTGAAATGGCGGCTGTGTATGGGCTGGAGCCACTCCCACTGAGCGCGAGCCTTCCCCATAACTCTAACGTGCCACAGTTTACGTCCAGACCCAGTGATCTAGTTTTTCTTCAGTCTATTGATACCGGTATTTGTTCTGTTCTCATTTTTTTTCAGACAAGATCTGTGATCAGATCAGTGATGCAGTTCTTGACGCCCACCTCAAGCAGGACCCTGATGCCAAAGTTGCATGTGGTAAGAATTTTCTGTGTTTTCATTTGGCTGAAGTTAAATGTTTACATTGCCAAAGGGAAAATCTCTTGCTTATTTAAATGCATATTTCTGTCCTCTTCCAGAGACTGTTGCCAAGACTGGGATGATCCTCTTGGCAGGTGAAGTGACATCACGTGCCACAGTGGACTACCAGAAAGTTGTTCGTGACACCATCCGTCAAATTGGATATGATGACTCCTCCAAAGGTATGACATGTAGTATTTCTGGCTTATGTGTTCATGTGTTGTCGAAGGCTTTCATTTTGTTTTATTTTTTTTATGAATGGTGTCTTGATCTGCTGCTTGTCTGTTGCCTGCATAGGATTTGACTATAAGACCTGCAATGTTCTGGTGGCCTTGGAGCAGCAATCTCCTGACATCGCTCAGGGTGTTCACATCGACCGCAATGAGGAGGACATTGGAGCTGGGGACCAGGTTAGTAGGGGCTATAATCATTTTGGTCTGTCATTTGTTTTTCCTGAAGTTGCTAATTGCTGCATTATTGATCTCAAATGTGGCTCGACGTTCTTAAACATTGAGTGAATGTCTCTTGTTCTGCAGGGCTTGATGTTTGGGTATGCCACTGATGAGACAGTGGAGTGTATGCCTCTCACAATTGTCCTTGCCCATAAGCTGAACGCTAAGATGGCTGAACTGCGACGCAATGGCACTCTCCCATGGCTCCGGCCAGACTCAAAGACACAGGTAGATTGGACACACTTGCTATCAACTATTATAAATTCTGTTTTTGTAGGTGTGATTTAGCTCATTTATATTTTCACCTTCTTTGCAGGTTACTGTCCAATACCGCCAGGACCGTGGCGCCATGCTTCCTGTGCGCGTGCACACAATCGTCATCTCTGTTCAGCACGACGAGGATATCTGCCTGGAGGAGATGAGAGATGCTCTGAAGGAGAAAGTCATCAAGGCTGTTGTTCCCTGCATCTATTTGGATGATGACACCGTGTACCACCTGCAGCCCAGCGGGCGCTTTGTCATTGGGGGCCCACAGGTAAATGTCAAAGGGTGTGGCTTTCAGAAACTATTTAGCCTGTGATGTGCACCCTACCTTTTTGTAACCTCTGTTGCTCATTTACAGGGTGATGCTGGCCTCACTGGACGTAAAATTATTGTTGACACTTATGGAGGCTGGGGAGCCCATGGTGGCGGAGCCTTTTCTGGGAAGGATTACACAAAGGTGGACCGCTCTGCTGCTTACGCTGCACGCTGGGTGGCCAAGTCTCTGGTGAAGGCTGAGCTCTGCAGGAGAGTGTTGGTCCAGGTGTGTGTTAGTGTCAAAACCGACCTGTCTTCATTTTAGAGAGAGGGGCTGCAAAAGTTTCCTGCCTGAAGTTTTCTTAGTTTGTTGTGCTTGATATAATACATGTATGTGTGCTGTATTAGGTGTCCTATGCCATTGGAGTTGCCCATCCCCTCTCCATTTCTATCTTCCACTATGGGACCTCAAACAAGAGTGAGAGGGAGCTGCTTGACATTGTGAAGAAGAACTTTGATCTCCGTCCTGGAGTCATTGTCAGGTAATGTGTAACATCTGAAGCCACCTGCTACTCAATGAAAACGGCAGCACCTGGCTCCCTCCTGTCTCCTGTGCCTTTTTGTTTTGTCTTTTTTATTTATTTTTTTATATTTAGTTGTCCTGCCCAGGATTTACAGTTAATTTAATTCACAAATTTATCGTGGAAACTCTGCAGGCCAATGCCATTTTCTTTTGCTACAGCTGGCACTTTGTTTGGCCTCACATTGAAGGTTATGCGTTTGCCTTATCTTCTTTCGACTTAATTACATGGCATAGTGGGTTACACATGTGGGCATTAGGTGGGGGCAATAGTCAAATTTATTGGGGCAGATATGTATTATCTGACCATAGCTTAGGTAGCTGGTTAAGCTCATAGCATAAGGTTTTTTTATTTTATTTTTTTCTGTAAATTGGATGAGTTTTTTTCCATCTGCAAGCTGCAGTGTCCAGTTTGATCAGCAGGGTAAGTGTCGAAGGTTCACGTGTTTCCCAGTTTATCAGCTGGTCTAGCAAAGCTGATGCTTTTGCTTTTTTTATTTTATTTATTTATTTATTTATTTATTTATTTATTTATTTATTTATTTTATTCTTTTGTTTGGTGGCTCGGCGCTCCCCACCAGCTAAAGTGAGCGTTATGCCTGTGTGAGTATGATTGCGTGCATCTGAAGTCACTGGGTGTGACTGCTGCTAAATATGTTGATTATGTATTCCAGGGAGCTGGATCTGAAGAAGCCCTTGTATCAGAGGACCGCAGCCTATGGCCACTTTGGCCGAGACTCCTTCCCATGGGAGGTGCCCAAAAAACTCAAATACTAAACTTGTTAAGCTTTTCCCCCCAGGCTTGTTGGTGTATACTACAGAGAAGCCTACAAGGTTCTGGGGGCGAAATGCCCTTATCTCTCTCATAATGGTATCATTTAACACATGACTCCCTTCCTTACTCCACTTCCCTCCTTTGTCTTGTTACTGTTTTCTGCTGGTTGCAGTATCTTACTGGGCACTAGGAGGCACGTTTCAGAAACTTGATGTTTAAAGAATTGGATGGGTTCCATGAACTCATGCACCAGAGTACTTAATGTTCTCCCATGTCTGGAGGTTCCCCTGCTTCTCGTTGTGATAGGCCCTGAATAGCTGTGTTCAGTTGCTCTCCTTTAGGCATTCCACACTTGTCACTATTGTTAGTCTTCTATTCAGTGTCATGGCGGTAGCATATTAGGAGATATGCGACACCCCTCTTAATTTACTGGTGCTACTGATATAAGGAGTCTGTGCATCTAAAAATTTAAATCCATTTAGAAGCACAATTTGAGAGTTGGAGGGTCCTGTGATCTGGCGCCTTGCTAAAACGAGTCTTGCTTCTTTTTAAACATTCCTCCTTCGTCAGTCTGGTACGATAATTCCCTGACCCAGTGTCCTTTATCCCTTTGTTCGCTTTATTCCCTCGTCTCTGTGGAGGATGCTAGAATGGCACAATTAAAATTCAAGGGTTGTTGCTATTTTCACTAAAAAGCTATGCACTGCAGGCTAAGGGGTGAGCCAAATTGTAATTATTCAAGCTCTCAAATGAGCATAAAACCTCAGATGCCCCTACAGACCTTTGCTGTTTTCTGACGTAATACAGAAAAGTCAGAAGCTGCTATGTCACTGCTCTGGTCTGCAGAGGTATGGGTTGTACTTGATAGTGATGGAAAATTGGAATCGTTTATGACATGAAATTAAATTTTAAATGAGTCCTTTTTAAATGTAGTTTAACTTGCTTTTTTATGGTTTGACGTGACTAAAGGCCCTTTTACTCCTTAAGTATATTGATGGCAGGTGTAGCTACAGAGAAACCTGATTCCCATCTTTATCCTTAAAGGGGTGTGTTCTTTGCCACAGCTTATTATTGGCTAGGAATCAAACCTGAACACTATTTATTTGTTCTCTGAAACTCAGCGTGGATACAGAGAAGCTGAGGTTTCAGAAGGCAGCTTTAAACACATTGAATATTGAATTCCTTTTGACTTGATCATTTTTCAGTGTTTGACTTGAGGCCCCAGAGTGTTCTACAGAAAAGCTTTGGTCTGCCTCAATAAGAAAAACTGTCACTGGCTACTGTTAATGACTATTTTACAACCTTTTTTTTATTTTTGGAATACAGAACTTATTTTTGATGGGTTAGTTTTAAATCCCATTAAATGTTTGGTGCAATTCTTTGGCTCTTACCTATCCTCATTAATAGGATGGCAACATTTGGTTGGTGTAGTACAGAGAAACCAGCCTTGTTTACATAGCCATCCCATGTGTTGGATAGAGTTTGGAGTTTGGGTTTTGTTCCCTTTTTACCTCTTGGAGGGCATCCCGTTGGCTACAGTAAGTTAAGAGTGCCTTTTCTATTTCCTCTACTCCCCATTTGCTTTTCTCCCTTCCTACCAACATGCTTTCAACTTCCAGAGGAACAAGTAGCTCATATTGTATTATGTGTCATGTCTAGACTGGGTAGTTTACTTATGCTCTGTAATAAACAACTACTCGTTAAAAATGTCCCGACTCTTGAATTTTCTTTTGTTCATTGATCTTGCAAGTCATAATGAGAAAGTAGAGATGAAATGCAGGGGTACTTGAATAAAACACTGGCCACTTTGCCAGTGTTATTTGACATGTCTGTTAAGTCAAAATGACAGTTCTTGTGGTGGAAGCACAGTGCATTGCCTTCAATACAACTGCACTGAAAATGCAAATACCAACATTGCAATAACATTACAACAACAGAAGTATGAATCCATATTGAGCATTTAACGTTAATTATTCCATTATGCTAAAGTAGATATAGCAGCAGTTTAAAACTAAGGTCCTGGGCCATATAGGGAAGATGTTGGTATAAAACTTCGACATGCCTTCCTGCCTGATTTTCTGATATGCATAAAGTTATCTACATTATAATGACTTGTTATAAGTCCACAATGGCAGGCAGTTTAGTGATCTTTTTGGTTTCCAACTGTATGAAAACCAAGTCTTCAAAAGCTGACAGTTAAGCATTCACCAGCTCTGTGACTGTTGAGGCCTCAGTGTGTCTTGCCTGAGGGGAAGTGTGTTTCAGGCTTGTATGTTGGGTACATATCTTGTATCTAACTCCAAGACCTGCTGCAGTCCTGAGCCATGCTGACTGCAGTTTGACACCAAGCCAACCCCCCCCCCCCCCCCCCCTTCTTATTGGCCTCTGACAGCTGCCTGTACCTAATGAAAAGGTCAGTATACTTTTAGTGTGGCAGGTGTAATAGCACTGAGATTAATGGTACAGCTGGCTGCCTTGAAGCAGGCAAATTAGCTGTTGGCGCATATTGACTGGTTGATATCCCTTTTTGCACCAGGCAGCATGGGCATGGTGTCATAGGTGGTATTGAAGATGATGTTATACTGATCAGTTTCCTCAGTCCCCTGCAAGAAATGTCCTTTTGAATTAATATTAAGATTTTGTAAAGAATACAAAACAGTATTTATAAAAACAAATCGGAACTCTTTTGGCTTGTTTGGACACATTCATTTTTCATTCATTTTCATTCAATTTTGCAGCAATGTTTTAAATAAGAATATCTATACAGGCACTTTTATAAATATGCATCATTATGTATTCTGTTGTTTTGCCAAGATGGTCAACCTACAAAATTTAAAACTGTCATAATTGGTAAGTAACATGTATATATGACAGAATTGATGTGTTTTTTCCCCCTATGTGTCTAGATTATGTACTACAACAGCACTGACATCACCCTTTCTACCGCCTAGGGTTATATTTGCCCTTTTACAGTATTTATTATTAGCCCCCATTCACCTTAACACTTTTAATTCAACAGTCACCTTTTGAGATGGAACAAGGCCAATACTCTGCTTCCACCAAATGAGTCAGCCTTTATGCAAACTGCAGTGCATCAAGGGAAGAGTTTTTTTCCCCCCCTGCAATATAAATGTTTTCTATGATTACATTTTGAAAAAGACTTTTGAAAGGAGCTTTAACTGACTGCTCTCAAAGATGCCCATTTTATGAGATTACATAACGAACTGACCTCCAGATGCCAGAAAGCACCAGCTGACTTTGATCAATGGCTGAACTGAAATTTGCACTAAACACTATTTGTAATACTGTATGCAGTTTTATAGTTTACTCTTTAAGATCTTTATTCAAGACATTCACCTTTTCTCATCCATTTAAATGTGTATACAATTAGCTTAAATATAAGGCATTCCAGTTTACTTAAAACTCAGACAGTTTGCAGTGTTAACAAGGACATGAGTGACCCTTATCTAGATTAACACAGGAATTCACATATGTCAGAAGTGAACCTTGAATTGATAGCAGAGGTTAGACACAATAGAACAGAAATGCTTACTCTGTGACTCTGTGGCAATTTGCAGTTCACAGAACTTCAGTAAGCACATTAGGAACTTTGACACAACCCAAGCAACAAAGAGATCTTCGATCTTGAAGGCCTTGGTTATGGCGTAAGCAAAGCATTCATTTAACAAAACAATACAATTGTAAATGAAGGCGTAGTAAATGGAGCAAATGGCAGGGTGTGATAAAGCAGTCTCTCAAGTTAGACAGTAAACAGAGCAAATGAAGCAGAAGACGCTTAGTAGAAAAGGATTTGCAGCATTCACTAGTAATGAACAGTACTCCCTGTTCATGAGATTCTGATCTGGCAGCACAGATTAAACAATGAAGAACTTGGATGCCAATTGGTTATTTTCTACTACATTGTTCAGTAATTTAAGTACAACTATAACCACCAAATCACCACTATTAATAAAACAAATGATTCCAATGTGTTTCTGCTAGTGTTATCTATGCTTTTTGTAGTATGTTTTCTCAGTTTCACACACTGATGGAGTCAGTTTAGCCCATCTGCTTTTATCTGTGGTGCCGCCAGGCATAGCTGTTATTTAACCAGTTACACAAACATTTCAGAGTTGTGTAACATAATGATACACAAGTGCATTCCTGTAGAAAAATGGAAACATGTAATAAAAAAGGCACAGTGACAATCTGCGTTCACAGATAAAATGAACACATGAAAATTATACTTAATGTGTTGATACAGAGTAAAGATATTGTGATAAAGGGCATTACAATGATATACTGTATCTGTGTGTGTAAACCTTGAATTTATGTATTCTATGTCCTGAGGAAGAACTTGAAAAAAGGTTGTCAAAATGTGTCAAAGTCTGAGGAGGAGTCTCTCAGCGTATATCTCATGAGCTCAAGGGCAACATAAACAACAACTTGTCTAATCTACGAGGAGTAAGAAGGACATGGGAAGCCCCACATTACCTTGGCTGCATGGTCAGAACAGTAGGGATCAGCTCTGTGAGCAGCTAATTCACCTTCTGTTTGCTCAGTTGCATACATTTTTTAATTTTTATCTCTGAGCCCAGGAACATTTTTGGGAAAATGTGTTTGTCATAGCATGTTCTGAATCTATTCCCCACCTTTTTAATCTGCCATTCAGAGCCAACACTGAAATTATATTAAATTTTAAATGCATTAATGAAGTTGATTGCTGTGGGGGCTCTGGGACTATGTGGCATTCTGCTGTTTTTATTGTGCTGTTCCTGAGCAAGTCAATTAATAAAATGCTCCGTATTAATTAGAACTTCTAAACAATTCAGGAAACTTTGTGTCCTAATGGAATGGTGTAAATTTCCCCCCACTTACCCTGGTGATTATGTGAACACCTCCTTCCACTGACAAGAACAAAACCTGAACACGTGTCTGTAGATTACGAAATCTAAGTAAGTCTGTGGACTGAAACAGGTTTGGCTGTTCGTGCAGATGCATTTAAAGAGATATGTTTGCCTTAGCAAGCTTCACAAAATGACAATGACATTTTGGCAAATAAGAAAGAAAAAAGTCAAAAAGTCAAAGTATAGTAAGGCAGCGGAGTTGTGAATTAACTTAATGTGCATATCTTTGGACTGCGGGAGGAAGCCAGAGTACCTGGAAAAAACCACACAGGGACAAGGAGAACATGCAAACTCCCCACAGAAAGGCCTCAGGCCTGGAGTTCAGACCTAGAACTATCTCACTGTAAGGCAACAGTTTTAACCATTGCACCACTGTGCCGCCCCATAAAAAAGTCATTGTATAGTAACGCATAAAAACGTCATAGTATAGTAAGGCGTAAAAAACATCTTAAGAACATCTTAGTGTAGTGAGGTGTAGAGAATGTCATGAAAACGACATAGTATAGTAAGGCATAATAAGGCATTTAAACGTCATAGTATAATATGGCATTAAATGTCATAAAAAGGTCATAGCATAGTAAGCTATATTAATTGTAAGGCATCAAAACATCATAGTATAGTAAAGCATTAGAGTTGCTAATTAACCTAATGTGCATGTTTTTTCAGTGTGGGTAGAAAGCCGGAGGATCCGGAGAGAACACATGCAGGCCCAGGCAGAACATTCAAATTCCACACAGAAAGGTCCCAAGGTTCAAACTCAGGTATTCCTCAATCAGCTGTCTTGGAGACATAGCCTCTTGGAGGGCACAGTGGAATGATCGAATATGACTTCACTCTAAACATATTGCGAACAAGTTCATATATTGGCAGGACAATTCTTTCCTCCCAAAATATTGGTAGGTACATGTCCCTACCGTTCATATGCAAAACTATGCCCTTGTTAAGATGTGTCTAAAAGCTGGAGTCCATCTGTGGCAAACTGAAGCGATTGGAAACCCACACACCTGTGTCTATAAGATCCCACAATTCACATGTCAATACAAAATCAAGCCAAGAAGTCAGAAGAATTCTCGGTGCATCTCAGTGATAAAATTGTGACGAGACATAGGTCAGGGCATAGATTTAAAAACATTTTAAAAGATTCAGGTGCTCCTGGGATTACAGTGGCCTTGATAATTGTGAAATGGAGGAAACTCCAGGGCTTTAACTAGAGTTGGTCTTCCTGGGTACTGAGTAACCAGGCCAGAAGTGTCTTGTTCAGGGTTGTACAGTCCCTCTAAGTTTCAGAAGTCCTCTGCAGAAATGCAAATCCCTGCTGGAAGGACAACCGTCTCAACAGTGCTACATTAGTCAGGCCTTTATGGCAGAGTGGCTATAAGCCACTTTAAGTAAAAGGCAAATGACAGCCTGATGGAGTTTGCCAAACAGCATTTCAAGGACTCTGAGAGCATGAGGAAAAAAATATGGTCTGATGAGACAAAAATGGAACTCTTTGGGCAAAAATCCAAGCTTCTCAACTGCAGGGACAAGGAGACTGGTCAGGGTGGAGGGAAGGATGAATGCAACCAAATACAGAGAGGTCCTTGAAGACCTGCTGTAAAGACTTCCCAAGAAGTCTCCAAGGGGGCTTCTACAAAGTATTGAATTAAATGAGAGATTTTAGTTGGCGATTTTTGATAAGTTTGCAAAAAAGTCTAAAAACACATTTTCACTTTGTCATTATGGATTATTGAGTGTAGATAGATGATAGAATATTATATAATTATATCTATTTAAAATTAAATCACAACACAATAAAGCATACAAAAGGTGAAGGGGACTGAATACTTTATGAAGCCACTGTTCACACAAGAGGAAAATACAATTAGAGGAAATGTTAAAATGAACAAAACATTATTGTGTTTTACTAATGGAATGTCTGATTTATTTTGCACCTGGTACCAACAAACTAATTATATTTACTTCAAATCCTGTCTGAAACTCATTCAGTCTTAAACTCATTCAGTCAGATAGATTTTAGCATCAGATCTTGTTCTGGCAAAGGATCTCTGGAGTCTATTCAGTTCTGAATTAGTAATCCAATGAACCTTTAGCTTTGTTACTGTGCCACATAAATCCTGCCAGTTTTGCAAATTAATAAGTAGATTTTGTGGACTGTACTTTTGCCTCCTGTGGCAACACCAAAGACTGGGATCACGCATATATTATTTTTTAGTAATATGTTTTATTTTCATTCATAAGAATAAATGTGAAGGTTTATGATTATTTAAAATACATCTCCAACTATGACATTTCTCAAATCTCCAGAATTATTATTCAACACATTTAAAATCCAAAAAAGATAAGATTTTACTTTCCAAAATCTCTCTCTCAAAGAATACATAGCTGAAATTTTATGACCTTAAATAATGTTTGGATGTACTCCTTGTTTCTGAAAACTGGCCCAGATCATTTCACAAATGACATCACTACAGTTACAGTATATCAAGCTATGAACAGTATTCATGCTCAAGTAACGCCATTAAATTCAGACCTCAAGTCCTGTCTGCAGTTTAGCTTCCACAGCTGTGCGTTTCCAAGACCACATTGGCTCCGTCAAACGTCTATATTTATCTCTGAATGGTGAGGTGGGGTTCTGCTGGGGATGTACTTCCACAGCCTTGAATGGGCAAGATCACTCCCCACTGCCCGAGTATTGCAGCATAGATGGATACTGCTGCAGCTGCAGTGCACTGGGCTGTAATAATAAAAGTCTGTGGAATTGTTCCTTGAGTGCATTGCACCACACTCACACTACACTCAGTTTGAGGCCCCGAACCTTCATTGGTTGATGGCAGTCTTTTACAATGATGTTATAAAGTAATCTTTCTGTGGCATCTAGGCAAGGTTTACAGTATCATATTTTTGTTTCTCCACAACAAAAAAAAGAAAAGAACACAGAGGAATCTTCCCACAACAAAGAGCTCAGAGGGCACCGACTGTGCCACACGAGACCAAACAAAGCACTATGGGCACCTCAACGGAACATGATGTTGAGACCAAATATTGTTGTAGACTGAGAGATAAGGTCTTTGGTTACCTTTAACTTTCTCACAGCCAATGCACACACTAACAAACAGAGCAGTACAGAGAGCTGTCACAGTGAGAAGGGCAAACGCAGGTCAGCTGTTTAGTTGAGGTCAGTGGGATTTCTTGTGAGGATTGGGTGACAGCTGATGCAATATCAGGTAGAGCTTGCTGTTGTGATACTGTACTTTTGCAGGAAATTAAATCCAACCATTCCTCCTTTGGCTTTTCGCTCTTGTGATAAATGTCTTCAAATTGTTAACATCTCCAAGTCAAAATTTTCAAATTTTCTCAATTTTTTTTTCTCAGCTGTATTCATTAGAGTTTCTTCACCCTATATGTGTGTGATTTGGGTGTGTTGAATAAAACCTTATCATCATGACAATCTCCTGTATTGCTGAAGGTTATAGTGCATTCAATTACACATGTACATGTGTCAAATTACTGCTGCTTGAGCTTTAATAAAGAAGAACAAGAACATCTAAATCCAAGGATACATCTCTCTGCCTGTTGAGTATTAAATCTTAGTAAGCCGTAGTAAACTTCAGGCATTTGGAACTGGTTTGGCCGTTATTCTAACTGGATTTGACAAACTTTACACAATGACATTTATGCAAATATCAGCGAATAGTAAAACACATTAGTAAAAGCAATCGAGACAGTCTAACTCAGCAGTAGTCAAAATATGTGCAAATCTTCTACAGTCGGTAACCTTTGTAAAACACCTGTCAGGTAATGCAAACAAACAGGCAGGGATCAGCTAATTACAGGAAAGCTGAAAGGCTTGTACAAAGAAAATACTATATGAAATATCAACACAACCTTCTCCCGCCATGATTATCCAAACTTCATTGTTGTATATATTGACCATATGGGAAAAACCCTCACAGGGTAGTGTCAGGGTTAAATGTACGTTGATGTGACGTTGAAAAATATATTTTTTATGTTTGTGTGCTCTTCAGTCTGTAAGTGTTGCATTGCTTTTTAGCACTTTCTTATATGTTGCAAATGAATGAAATTGAGTGTTTGTTCAGGGAGTAACAAAGATATGTTGTAGTGTTGAGTAAAATATTTACCTCCACACAACACTGATGTTGCTGTGTTTCAAATACTGTCTGTCACTGTGTATTTCCTAGAACTACATGGTGGTTGCAGTAAAGAGTCCTATTTTCTTTTATTTTGACAATACTATACAAAACTATCACTGATTGACTCTTTTCATCCTTTGGTCACTCCTCATTTACTTGATTGAGTTCACCTGTTCACTCCCTATTTAAACCCTGTACACCCTTTCACTCACTCTTTTTCCTGATCGTCACATGGGGTGGCAGTTTCTTTCTCTTTAGTTTGATCCTATGTGCATGAATAGTTGAACTGAGTGTTATTTATCCTCATTCCCTCAAGATGGACATTTGATTAGTTTCGACTTGACTTCTAATTTTTGTATTTGTTTCTTTCAGATGAAAACCCACATGTGTTTTCCCCCCTTAATGCTTAAGTGCAACTTCTTTGTGTAGAAAAATAAACCTTGTGTTGGGAAAAACAAAGTTTAAAGCTGATGCGTTCTGACCGATGCCCTCTCAATCTGAACCTCCTCCTTAACAGGGGTGTTTCATTCTTCAGTCTTGCAATTCGTAGTGCTGTATACATCGGGTATTAACAGTATATACATTTGTTTTTATTTGATAATTTTTTCTTGATAATCACCTAATGCATTATTTTTAAGGGGTGGAATGTATGTAACTGTATGTGTGATTTGTTTGTATTGAACATAACCTTATCAGTAGTGATGAGAGTTACAAAGGTGCATCTGAGCATGTTTGAATCAGTCCGTCTTATTGTTAACTCCACAGTTATGTAACTGTATTTTCAGTAGCTCTGGTGACATTCAAAAAGCCTATCTTAACTGTTATTAAATTGGCTTTAGACTTAGTTTGTCATTGTGCCCAACTCTGCCTAAACTCTACGGTTATTATGTAACAGCCATCTCTTTAATTGGCTGAGGAAATTCAAAACAAGAATGTAGAAAAAAGGTAGGCATGCTGATCCTATTACAAACTCCAAAATGTGTTTTGTTACACTGGATTATCATGAACGTATCAAGGTAGTTTGTTCCAGATAAGATGCATCAAAAAAGTCAGAGAGGAAAAGAGAGAGAGAATCAAAGTTGCAAGCTAAGATAATGCAGGAAGCCTGGGGCCTCACCATTTTGCTGAACTTAAGAGGGAAAAAAACAGGATGTAAACGTTCAGCCGTCAACATAAACAGAACTCCATTAACTAAAGAGAGTGAAGGCATGTATTGGGTTCTTTTGTGTTTAACAATGCAACTCTGTTTGCAATATTTACTTAAATATTCAAAAGTTTAGTACCTCAGTAAATAAATCAAAACTAACAGTGTGATGTAGGCATGATGAGATGGAAACTGAAGCTTCCTGAGCATTTTTCTACTGAATAAGAGATTTTGAGAACAGAATTGCAAACAGCCCTTAAATGGTTTGGTGAGGGCACTGTGTCGATATGAGTGTTTGAAAATCTAAGTAAAACAATAGTTTTAATGCAAATGTACATATTGTTTTAAGATGGCTAGACTTGTTTTAATCTTTTTCTAGATTATATTGCAATTGGTCAGAAACAAAAGTGCCGTGTAGACTCGTCTAATTAAATAGAAATGGAAATATGTTGCATATTACATCTAATGTAACAGATTACGCAATATTCAACTTCTGCCAAATGCATAGCTTCCAGTCTGCCTGTCAGAACAGATACTTCAGTAAATATTTTCATGTTTTCAAAACATTTGACAGGTGCTCCTTAAGTGTGAATTACAAAACACAGGTTATGTGTTATATAATGTTGAGCTACAGTAAGGAGGAGCGAGGGGTGCGAAGGTGTGGATTGTGATTGGGTCATTTTCAGCCAATTGAGAACTGGTGAAACTGGAGATAATCTGGAGAGCAGCACACTAGGTGACATGGGAATGTGTTTCCCCTCTCATAACTTCAGTCACATGCAGACTGAGGAATGAAAAGTGAGCTGGAGAAAGGCGTTGACAATTTAAAGGGGAGTGTCTCTGTTCCACCAATAGCATGACAGAGCCCACTCCTCCATAAGGGTTTGCATAACACTGGAGGTTCAGCCTGCCATGTGGTCTGAGGATTAAGTTTGCATGTTTTCATGCATTTATGAAAACAATGAATTAATCTCCAACTATAGAGGATCAACTCTGTGTGACCAAATGTCATGCCCACTTTGTTTTTTTCCCACAATGGAAATGGTTGTCAAACTTTTTAGCTTATAAAAACTTGTTCTGGAGAAGGCAATAATGTCTGCTCCCAAAACAGGCCACCATCAGCAGAAAAACTAATGTTGCATGGGCTTTTTGAAGTCGCAAGATGCAATTTTACTCATACATTGTGAACAGCACTGCAAACTGTAAAATCTAAACCTCTGAATTGGGCTTCTATGCAAAAGTTCAGCCCACCTTACAAGACAAAAGACAGTGACATCTTGTCTACAAAGTCAAAGAACTACTCATTGTCAGATAAGCAGCACTCAGTTTTATCCACCAGTGACCCTGCACTGCAAATTATTTGGGGGGGGGGGTTTATGCCTTTATTAAATAGCTGACAGTAGAGAAATGACAGGAAGTGAGGGGAGAGAGAAATGGAGACTGACTTGCAAGTAGTATGCAGACCTGGGGTGTAATGGTTCATATTCAGCACCCTAAGGACCACCTCTAAGTCATCAGAGCACCTCAGATCTCCAGTGTTACCTTATATTTTTTGGTATAAAATAAAATATGAAATACCTGAACCGTTCATATTCACAAATGATATGTGATTTTTTTTTTTACAATGACAAGTAACATTGTCTTTGGTAGAGAAATGACACTATACGGTCTTGTTTTTACAGATAAAGTGCACTGTTACTGTGCATCTAAATGTTAAAATATCACTTGACATTTTATAAGACAGCAGCTGAAGCTCATGTTAGGTAGCAGCAGACAGGAATGCAGAGTTGAAAAATTATCTCATACTGCCACCTGCTGAAAACATGGTGTGAAACACCTCCATCAATCGGCTGAAGCTGATATTATATGTATTTCTGCTATTTTTCCTGTCAGATTTAAGTTTGTACAGAGCATCAAGAGACTAAAAAAAAACATTCACATTTTATGGCTGTTCAATTCCATAAATGCACATCCAGACACATGGACAGTAAGAAATTGTTTTTATGTATATTGTCATTGTATATGTAAATATACAAGTTGTGTCCTCAAAAAATTTTACAGTATCAAAAATAAAAGTCTTCCAACAACCAGAAAATAAATTAGAATACTGAAAACATTGAAACACAGTTGCCACACAAACACATTATCATGGCTACATCCACTAAACTCTCAAACTCACTAAAAAACAAAACTGAATTCTCATATTTCTAAACACAAGATCGCTGACAGACTGAGAGATGTTCCGTTCAAAAGAATTTACCAAAAAAGTTTAAATCTTCTTTATAAAAACTAGATTTTTGTAAACACAAGAAACACAGGGGGTGTTCAATGGAGGAGGAAGGTTAACAAGAGCTCTGGCCTACCTGCACCTTTCTGAATTTAACTGTTTGAAAACAACAACATAACTTTATAGGTCCAGTCAACTCAAAGGTGTTATGAGACAGGATATGAGGTAACAGTACAAAGTGAGTAAAATGTAGTAAACATGAACATGACAGTCAACTCCCAACCATACTGTCTATGGTAAGCACTGTTCCTTCTCCTTTAAAAACAGAAGACTCGACTTGATTGTGGGACAACACATTGGATCTCTGCTGACAGTCATTGTACAGGATCCACTTCCTCATCATGCTTCCAACACTGTCAACAGCGTTCATGCTTTGGAGGAGCACAGAACTGCGAATGAAATATTATTCCACAGGCCTTTACCTGTAGGCCCTTTGCCATCACATTCTTGCTTTTGATATCACTCAGCGTTTGTCTCTTCTTTTGTCCATTTCCTTCCGAATCCGAGCCTCCAGAGCTGATCTCATAGCTGAATCCAAGATGTTCTTTTCTGCAACACGTTCCACTACCTTCTTAGGCTTATCACCCTTTAAAAACACAAGGAACATCATGAAATTAAGACCAAACCAAACTAAAGTAGACCAAAGGACACAAAAAGCCAGAATCATCAGACAATAGTATGTCCATTAACCTTGTGCACGAGGAAGGACGTAATGGCACCAGAGTCCGCCTGGTAGTCAAGCCAGAAAAGTTCAGTCCCATGGATCTCAGTCTCTGTGCTCGACCCACTCTCGTTCCATTCTTCAGCCTCAGCACCAGCCCCTGACTCTGATCCATCTGGAAAATAAGCACATACACGTTCTCTGTACTTTATTCATTGGATGTACTATCATGGGCAGAAACGTAATGAAAGGACACATCGATCTTACATCTTCGCCGCGGATGGTACACCTGGATGTCAGGTCGACGGGGTCGTCTAGGGGTTGTAGTGTGTCTCCGCCGCTGAAGCTCTTTAGCTTGCTTCACCTCTTTATCATAGTCATCTCTTGAAGAGCCAGAAAATCGACATTTAGTTATTGCTTTGAAATGTGTAATGCACCACATACTAGGAACTGCTTTACTGAAATGCATTTTGGTATTGTAAAATACATTTACACGGTATATTTGTAAGCAAGAAATATGTGTCTTCTAAGTGTTAAGCACCAGAATTTGGTGTAAAATTGACTTCATCATCAATATATCTCTTGGAGATCATGTTTTAAAAACATGTCATGCTGAATGACTTCACCCCTTCTTTGATGGCTGCATCTGGTAACAGTATGGACACAATTAAGCCCCTGCCGATACTGAAACAAATCGATAAGTTATATTTGTTTATCCTTTTTTTCTTTACAATAAGCAGCTGTTTGGCATCCAATCTCCTAAACCAATGATAACTTTGGCCTGTACGACCTTTACATATATTTTCACTTTGGGCATAAAAGGGCGTATATGAATCATTATGAATCATACTGCCCTCCATATGAACCTTCATTCAGCATCAGATCAACTTCTTTTAAAAAAATAAAAGTGTAGCTGCAGCTTTACATACTGTAGCTGTATGTCGTGAACTAGCTAGTATGCTATCTGCTAGCATTAGCTAACGGTAGTAAAGGAAATAACCTAGCAATCTGGTTCCTCCGGATATGGTGCAGGAAGCCGTGGCTCATATCCAAACGCCCCCCAGGTTTATACTTCAGCTCATGCGCTTCATCGTCTCTCAAAATATCCATTTTGACAGACAGCTCAAATATGATGACAGTATTTAGGAGCTAATGACGCTTATGATTGCAACAAGTCTCAATCAGAGCACTGACAAAAAGCTATATGCTAGCTAATGGTAATTTGTTGTCCAATCGTGAAATTCCCGGGGTTTATAAATTAATACTATCTAAAAAAACAACAACATTGTTTTAAATAGGACTTTTACAAAATTCATCAAAATTATAAACGCAACAATAAGGTACAAAACGTTTAATAAATGCAGCTGGTTATGCTGCCAGAAATCAAGAGTAATCAATTCTGGCACCGAACAGCTCAAGGATCGGTGTAGCTTCAAACTCCGGGATAGGTTTTCGTCCATTTGCTAACTGCGACGTACAAACACCGCGAGTTTCGACGCGCACGGTGTGAGACCCATTCATCTAATCCAAATAAAGTTGTAATTTCTCTGTTGTTTTGAAATTAAGATCGCCAGCTCATTGCTGAGATGGTTTCTCTGAAGCGAGAAAGAGAGGCTGAGGTGGACGACGATGACAGCGAAGACGGAGGTAAGTTTATTTACTTTAAAGTTAAACGTATGTCCTACATTTGGTTAGCCAGTAGCTATGTTACTAGCAGCTAGCTGGAAGTGCGTTCGATTCTGCTCACTGTTTGGTCCAGCTCTACAGAAGCGGCTCGCTCAATATTTGTTCCATGTAGGCTTAAACTGCTGTAGTAAGGCACCGCCCTTCCACAGCACACAGTGTCTCAAAACCATCATCTCCTTTGAACTAAATGCTACGTTAGCTAGAGTGTTTAGCTAGCTTTCATCCAAATGATGGGACATAATCTTAACTGACCTCGCACGTTGTGTTTCCCTTTATGTTGCAGTCACAGCCAAAATAGGACGAGGACGTGTAGTAGAAGACCGGAGAAGCCGTCACTGCCCTTATCTTGACACGATAAACAGGCAAGATAAAGTTGAATATGCACGGCTAATGTTATTGCTAAATGCTAGTAAGCACTGTCCATCTCTATAGCCCTGCAGCTGATTCCGTTTTGTTTGTAAATTTACTAGGAGTGTGCTGGACTTTGACTTTGAGAAGCTCTGCTCCATCTCCCTCTCCCATATCAATGTCTACGCCTGCCTTATTTGTGGGAAATACTTTCAAGGTAGGCGAACTATCTGACATTTCAACCAGAATAAACACTTTGTTGTGCAGAGACTGATTCACTCATGTATGCTTCCTTGTAGGTAGAGGTCTTAAGTCCCATGCTTACACTCACAGTGTACAGTTTACCCATCATGTATTCCTCAATCTGCACACGCTCAAGTTTTACTGTCTGCCAGACAACTATGAGATCATTGACTCTTCACTAGAAGACATCACTGTAAGTAAAACCACGGGGTATTATTATGCTTTTGATACCAAACTTGGAAAGAATGTTGATGTTCAGTTTAATTCAAGCAAACTTAAATTTCACAGGGATTGAGAATGACTGCAGAGTGGAGAAATAAATAGGTTCAATATTAATATTATGCTGTGAATTGATATATTTGCAAGTTTGGTTATTATTACATTAGGATATAGTTCAAATATTGTACTTTCCTGATGTAAAAGATCACATCACAGCTGAGTCATACTAAAATGACCTGTTCTACCTGAATTCAGTGAACAATAAATGAGTACACCTGTTTGAAAAACACATGTACTGACACTCTTGTGTATCAAAAAATGTTATAACAGTGGTTAAAGTTTGTTTAAAGCACCAGTACTGATACTCTGACATGTGGTACTCAAAATATTGTATTGTCAATACTGAGGTTTGATTTTGTCCATATTTCCAGACTTAAGTTTTTTGTCACTAATTTGTTGACACTTTTTTTTCTACAGTATGTGCTAAAGCCAACTTTCACCAAGCAGCACATTGCAGGGCTGGACAAGCAGGGTAAACTGTACCGAGCCTACGATGGTACGACGTACCTGCCAGGCATTGTAGGTCTCAACAATATCAAAGCCAATGACTACGCCAACGTGGTGTTGCAGGTATGAATAACTGCCTCAGTGGACCTTATTTGGAGGTAGTCAAACTTTTTAAGTAATACCCGCTGTTTCTTATTTGCCTCTTCTTCCTAGGCTTTTTCCAATGTTCCGCCCTTGCGAAACTATTTCTTGGAGGAGGAAAACTACAGAGGAATCCGCAGGCCACCGGGGGACATCATGTTCCTCTTGGTGCAGAGGTTTGGTGAGCTGATGCGCAAACTTTGGAACCCGAGAAACTTCAAGGCCCACGTGTCTCCTCATGAGATGCTGCAGGCTGTGGTGCTGTGCAGCAAGAAGAACTTCCAAATTACCAAGCAAGGTAAGATATGTGATGCAACAGATATGGCAGTACAAAAATGAAGAGGATTAAAATCAAATAGGTTTTCAACACATGCTGCCCCTTGGAGAAAACTTTGTGTTGTGGTCCTGATTGATTGTTTTCTGTTCTGTAGGAGATGCTGTGGACTTCATGACGTGGTTCTTGAATGCTCTGCATGGGGCTCTTGGAGGCACAAAGAAAAAGCCATGTGAGTTGGATGAGAAATAGTGGTCTTATCACTATCTGTTCAATATGAACATAAACAATGGGTATTTGACAGATTAATTGTACATTGTTCAGAGTTGAAGAAAAAACTGGAATACACATTTAATTAGTTGAGTGTGCAACAATGAGACCTAACCTCTGTCCTCATGTCTTTCTTCCATTAAAGCAATCATTACTAAAGCATTTCAAGGCTCCATGCGGATCTTTTCCAAGAAACTTCCACACCCAGATTTAGTAAGTCTGTAGCTTGTATTTGAACTCATTAACTGACACTTATGAACTATATGATTCACGTTTCTAATAATGAATGAATTGAATAATTTTTTAACTTCTTAAACAAAGTGCTTCACCATAGCTGAAAAACACTTCTGAATTTATTTCTTGTCAAAATTGGAGGTCCAATCAAAACCTAAGCTCAGATATGAGGCAAAAGCCAGAGAGAATATTCTTAATTTTTCACATGCCCTCAAATGTAGCTCTCATAATACAATTAATTGTATGCTATTTTTGTTGAATCCCTTTGAAAACATAATTTAAATTTCCACATGGTGTGTTTTTGTTTTTTTCATTTTACAGCCTCCAGAGGAGAAAGAAGCATTGCTTGTGACAGAGGAGTACCAGGAGCAGATGTCTGAATCCACCTTCCTGTTTCTGACTCTTGACCTCCCAACAGCTCCACTGTACAAGGATGAGAAGGAGCAGCTTATTATCCCTCAGGTCCCTCTATTCAACATCCTGGGCAAGTTCAACGGCAGCACAGAGAAGGTACAGATTCCCTCATCTTTACTAAAAATATTTTCTGGACAAGGACTGGATCGTACTGTTTTGACATACAATCGGACTTAGAGCAAAGTTTATAATTTTTGCAACAGCTTTATTCAGATGTCAGATTGGCACAGGTATTGATGATGCAAACACACTATCTCTGCTCACTTTTCTGTCTCATTTACGTTAAGGAATACAAAACCTACAAAGAGAATTTTCTCAAAAGGTTCCAGTTGACCAAACTGCCTCCGTACCTCATTTTTTGCATCAAAAGATTCACCAAGAACAACTTCTTTGTGGAAAAGAACCCGACAATTGTCAACTTCCCTATCACGTAAGTGCTGTACATATTCTGTAAGACAAAGTATCTATGCTTTTATTCAATGTGCCTGATGAAACCATGAAGTGCATGTTAACAATAGTAATAATTGGTTGTTATCATTGTTCAATATAACTCTTTCAATAAGTGATGTCAGGGTCGTGAGTATTTTACCCTCATGTGTAAATATGCACTCGTTCGTATTTTCACTTGTTTGTTGTATTTGCTTCAATAGGAATGTGGACCTGCGTGAGTACTTGACAGAAGAAGCTCAAGCTACAGAGAAGAGCACAACTTATGACCTCGTCGCCAACGTAGTGCATGATGGGAAACCCACTGAGGGAGCATACAGAATACATGTTCTGCATCATGTAGGCTGCAAGCAGATATTTCTGAAATTGGCCTGATTTGTTGTAGCATTAATCACAAGCGCATTAAATTACACTCATGGGTTTAAATGTCATCACTGACCATCTGTTATAATATCTCTTAATCAGGGAACTGGGAAGTGGTATGAGATGCAGGACCTGCAGGTGACCGACATTCTCCCCCAGATGATCACACTATCAGAGGCCTACATCCAGGCAAGTCCTCCCACGCAGTTTTTGTGTATGTGCTGGAAAATGTAAATGTTTCAGAGCTCTGGCTCCAGACTTTTCCATGCAACATGACATCATCACCTTTCATCTGATGGCATTCACAGCACACATGCACATCTTTCAATTTTTAGAGGCAAATCTTCAGTACAACAGTCATTTATAGTCTATCATTATGGCATGGACTATCTAGGGTGTATTTAATCTCTGATTCTAGGAGCAATATTTATAAACTGAGCTAAATAAAAATAAAATAGGCCACTCTTAGTCTTTACATAATGCAGGTTCGTTTCCAATCATAGATGCATTAAAACATTATTAAAAATCTGCAAACGGTTTTTCCTTAACCATTCTGTAATGATATTAATACAAAAAATGTAAGTAAATTTTCTCACTATCAAATAAAAAACCGGGTCATCCCTACTGAAGAGCTTTAGACGTGATTTAGGTGATTTCAAAGATGCAAGAATAAACTAAGTGGGGTATGATACCGTGCAATTTCTTGGTAAAAATTATCAGAGGTAATGATACTGAGTTCAGTAGAACGATTTTGTTAGCAGCTTTCAAAAACTTGTTTTAGCCAGGTCTTATTTCATACAAGATCGATCTTTTAAATGATTATAAATTAAAAATGGTAATTGAACCTATCAATTAACCCTACATTTACATAGTGCTCGCTTTGGTAATTGCGTGTTTTCTCTCCTAGATCTGGAAGAGACAAGAGACTGATGATGACACAAACAACCACACAGGGGTGTAAGTGAGGCAGGATTTCCTTCAGGGTGAATGGCCAGAAGTGTTGTTGCCATTAAAAAGATAAAAAATAAAAAATGAACTGGGTATTTATGTGATTCAAAATAATGACAAAATATAGAATGAGAGTGGCGAGAGTTTCAAGAGAGCATCAGGACTATATCCAGCAAATAAATGTAAATGTCTCAATGTTTTTTTTCACTGTTTTATCTTTTTACTATGTGGGTGTTTCTAAATAAACAAGCTCCAGGACACACGTTTGTCTGTCTGTTGACTTTTAATAACAAACCTTTTGGTTTAATTTCATTTTAGGAGTGTGTATGTGGCAGTAAGATAATAGGATAAGCACCTTTGCAGTTGAGTTGCAGTAGTCAATTGTTCAGAATTGTCTTAAGTACATTCTGAGAATTCATCTTATTGCTAACAAAAAAATTTTTCTCCACTTTTGACATTCATAATGGCATCATACATGTTGTAATATACAGAATAACACTTCACAAAACTGGAACCTGCTACAGAAACTGATGCTTAAGACTGAATCCCAGCCCCAGTCTTGTGACACATCACTTCATGCAAATCACAATATTTCATTATTTACTATTTATGTCTGACTGAATTAGCATATGAGATGACTCACTTCCCCAAAAGTAAAACAAAAATGTTCAGTGCATTACATTTAGAAAACACTTAAAACTGATAAGTGTAATAATTTGTAAAAAAGAAAGGGGTTCTTTGTGTGCACATATCTTTAGAGTTGCAGTTTGGTTCACTCATTATTCTTCCACATGTATTTCTCACAGAAAGCCTGGTTCTGCAGAGAGAAAATACACAGAAATAGGATGTGAAAAAAACCCTGAAATTATTCACAAAATCACACTATGGGCAAACGAATGAAGTAAAAAACATGCGTGCAACATTTTGAACATGTAATTTTCAGATGATGGGTCTGACCTGTTTGTCACTTTTATCAGCTTAATTAGCAATAATTGTCTGCCTTTAACTTACGCCACACTTCTGAGCAGTTTCTCTGTCTTTGCACCAGTAGCTTGGTCCCCAAGTACAACGATTCTTTCCCAGCGGCTCCAACTTCCTCAAGGCAACGCACAGATCAGCTCTCTGCAGGACAGACAGGACAAAAGATCCTCAGAATTTGAATCAGGGCAAAGAATGATATGTGCACAGGAACATTCAATTGGCTACGTTGTCTTCATGATTTGTGTTGCGTGTTTGTAAATGATGCTCGTGAATCAACTAATCATATATTTTTAGTCACCAGAGGAAGTGTGCTGCTTTAAGTGATGGTATAGTTCATGTCAGCCAGTGCCCTAATTTCACCCATGGTGAAGGTGTCTCTTGTTAATATGTGGAAGTAGATTAAATTACTGCAGACAAATCCTCTTGTGGATCCCTAATACTGGATAAAGACTTAAGGATATAAAGATTTCCTTTTTGTTTCTCCCTTTAGATAGACCATTGTACTTTTGACTTTTTTTAAAAGCTTATTCTTACTTCACAAGCATGTGGAACATCCATCTGGTTTCCCAAAACCTTCTGCATTCGGGAGCCATAGATTTTAGTGAAAGCCTCACACTGAAAAGAGAATGAGAGTTAGTTAACATTTTTTCTTCTTAATCTAACCGATTAGAAACTGCTTTAATTCCTTTACTGAAGACTTGAATTTAAGGTTAGGTTTAGGTTTATTCAAGGCAATAAACTATAAAAGAATATAGTAACAGGACATGGAGAGGTGTAAGGTATAATCAGCTGAGTAACTGTAAACATATGTCCACAAAGACACATTTTCTGTGTGAAGGATTTTGTTAGTTGGAGTACTTAGTGTTAGTATGAAATGAGGGTCAGACCTTAGGGATGGCGTTGGGGTGATGGACACACACAGACTGAAGAAAAGAGGAAGTCTGGGGTTCGGTGGAGTTATTACCCAGGTGCAGTCGGCTCAGCACAACCAGTGTGCGGCACGACTCACAGTCCGAGGGGAAGAGCACCTCTGGGAAATCAGTAAAAGCGTTAACTTGTCATGGATAATAGACAAATGCTGACCAAAGTGATTCATGATGAACGTGTGACTGACCTGGAACAGGCTCCTCGAACAAACAGAGGTGCAGTAGAATACATATTGTGTGAGGCGCAGCGGACGATAAGAGGAATTCGACAATCTGCACGCCGTATTTGTCGACGAAATCATCACATCGGTCCTTATAGCTCTTAGGTACAAGATTGCAGACCTCTCCCATGAGCTTCATTAAAGCATCCTGCGGGGCAAGACAGAGAAGATAGTGACATTTACATGATGTGACGTGTGGTGTACGTCAAGCAATACAGTGACACGAAAAAAAGGAAGTCACCTCAGTCATGTTTTGGGGCAACAGGGTCTCCAGTTTCTTCATGATAAACAAACACAGGGTGCAAACTGGATTGAACTGCTCCTAGAGAAGAGAATAGCTGATAAGAGGACCACGTATAATTATAAATGAAAAAGTTTCACTTCAAGTTTCATTTTATATTCCACTTCTGCTTTCTCATACTGATGGCCCGATGAACGTGCCGAGTGCAGAGCTGGATAAGACTTCATCAGTAGCATGCTGGGGAAGTTTCAGCAGTTGTTCCTCCTTGTGGACAGCACAGAGTCCAAAAACCCTACAGGTCTCAGCCGGTTTCTACAAAACACATATGGTCTGATTTTACAAGTCATCTCTGAAGGCCATAGTGTTTATTGTTTTAACACATGTCGAAAAAGAAGCGTAAATAGAAGCTAAACTCACCAGGTGACCAGGTGTTTGCTGCAGGACTTTGGGCAGATACGTCTTCACTTGTGAATCACACTCTGATGCCTGTTCTCTTGGGAGGTGCAGGCAGAGAGCATGCAAGGTTTCATACACAGTCTCCTGCAAAGGCACAGGGGTTAGTGGATTGTCTATGCTGTGGTAAAGATGCTGGGTGTCTTAAATGTATTTTTTTTACACAAATAGACACCAACTTTACCCATTTTTATTTGTCTGCAGAAGTGCAAGGTGAGCACTTGCAAAATAGCGTGAGAAACCTAAACTTTTGTTAAGAAAATCACATGTAAATATTGGAGTTTTAGTTTTCTTTTTAAGATATTATGTGTCCCAGCTGCTGGGTGTGGCTGCCAGTTTTTATTTCAACCAATTCCTCAAATCTTGTGGTCAGTAGGTGAAGTGAAAGTAAAGTGAAACTGCACAATGAGTGGATCACGGAGATACTCACTTTAGTATCCCTGGTTGAAATCATGTTGGCGGACAGCTGGATGATCTGGCTGCATTCTGAACAGATGTCCAGTGTCTAAGGAGGAGCCACAGTCAGATAATTGTTTAGGCCTGACTACAACACAACTCAATTTAAACATAAAGCATGACTTGTCAGAGTTTTCCCGTACTGTGTGCACTTTTTAAAGGGTAGGGTAAGGAAACATCCAATGAATGTAGGTGGCAAAAAAATCATCTCTAATTGATTAATAAATGCACTAACTTTTTTTTTCTTTTGCTATTTTAAACAAACATAACTTACATGTGCAAAAAGAGGATGTGAATGAGAATGTTACTGTTTTGATAATGACAGCTAAGTGTTAATATAAGTATAGTGGGTTTATGTATTATTTTGTAATAAATATTAGTTCCATATATTCGGTTGATTTGACAAAACAGTGATAATATAGGAAATAAAAGTCAGGATTACCAGAGTTTTCTGTTTGATGAATGACAAAGGGTCTCTGATCAACCTGGAGTCTCCTATAAACCACAAGACAGACAGGGAGAATGATACAAACAGTAAACATTTAAACGGTACAACATTGAAGTATTTTAGTATCCGTCAGAATAGCCTATGTCTGCATCCTTTGTGCAGTAATTCTATGTTATCATAAATCCCACAATAGCAGCCTGATACATGACAACAGAATTAATGGCGACCGGTCAGGTGACAGTAAGGCAGACATTTCTTCATCTTACCGGGACACAGAGAAGCCGCGAGGAGCACCAGCACAAACCCAGATGCAGACATGGTGTGAGCGAGCACGAGACTATAGGAAGAGCAGATGATTTAGGTTAGAATAACATCAGTGCGGCTGTTTGGGTCGCAGCGGAAATACAGATTGGTCGTCTCACCCAATCAGAACGGTAAATGTTACGCGCAGTCGCTGTGGAGTAGATGATTTAAACACGTACACACACGCACGCACGCACGCACACACACACACACACACACACACACACACACACACACACACACACACACGGGCCCTGTGGGCTATATGTAGATAAAACTCCTTGCAGCATATACCTGGAGTTTGGTAAGACCTATACTGTATGTCTTAAACATACATTGTTTATATATGGTTTAGTAGATAGATAGATAGATAGATAGATAGATAGATAGATAGATAGATAGATAGATAGATAGATAGATAGATATACACTTTATTTATCACCAGGGCTTTTTGGCTCACCTGCCAAGGGGACCGGTAGATGAAAAAATCTACCGGCCAAGTAAATTTTTTACCGGCCAAGTAATAAATTGCCTCTTTTTGTTACATATACATCTGTTTCAGTACTTTTCATTGAGATAACAGTATTATATAGCGATATATATATTAGGAAA
>NW_019524980.1:162609-179473 GCF_002814215.2 Seriola lalandi dorsalis | reverse complement strand
GACGTGAACCCCCGACACAGAGCCTCTGCGTCCGTCAACGTGCACCTCCAAAAATGTCTAGGCATTTTATCGCAGCAATGTTTTGCTATATTGTGACAAACACTTACCTGCCCCATGGCATGTAGCCCTCCAAAATTAAGTCGCAAGGGGAATATTTTAGTCGCATTTGGCGAGTGGCGACCGTTAGTTTACAGCCCTGTTTATCACCTAGGGGAGAATCAGTTTATTTATTTCTTGTTCATTTACTCTGTGTTCTAAGCAATGGGGAATATTCCTGAATTTGTTTGTGATTCTTTTACTGAAATGAAGTCCGCAACACGTATTTGAAAAAAACAAAAACAAAACAAAAACAGTCTACTTAAGGCTTCTGAAGTGACCAATAGATGGCAGCAGAGCAAAAGAAATATACAGGGCTATACATGCTCGGACTGGAAAATCGGGTTAGAAAAAAAAAAAAAAAAGATTAAAAAATCCAAAATCCAGAAATTATAAACACATGATAAAATGAAAAATGTGCATATGGTCCTTGGATTTGCTAGAGGATGTATCTAAGTGACAGGTCATTCACCTCTGCCAGCTGGGCCTTCTCAGCATAATTGGTGGTGTGACCTATCATTACTGTGTCATCAGTGTGACGATGAAGCTGGAACTATTTGTACAGAGAGTGTAACAGGGAGCTAAAGACACAACCATTCATCAATCAATGAGTTACTTAATGTGTATTTTTAACAGTTTTGTATTTTCTTTATAGATTAATCCTCAGTTTTGTGGTACGTTTTGTCTGCAGAGCTTCCTATTTATTTGGGCCTACAAGTGTAGGGTTATGATTATTTCCCACGTGTACTGTCTTGCATGAGAAGCCATAGGTGGGGTTGTATTTGATAACAATGCAGACTTTAAAATTCCCTTTGTCATTAAGATCAAGAGTGACTGAAAGCCACTTTATTAGTGAGTATGCAGCTCTCTTTTCTCCGTGTTGGATGCATATACTAAAATAAGAATAAGACAATAAGATAAAGTCCATCAATTTTACAATTCCTGGAGGATTGTGTTGCAGCAGCAGATGGCATAATGTTATAAAACCAGAAAATATTATGCAATTGAACACTATAGGTGTGTGAAAGGGACAACCTTTGTGCTTTTCTCTGTTATGTAATAGTTTCCATGCCGTGCTTGTATGTTGTTGCAGTTCATTGTATTTAAGGTTGTCTCTGTCTCTGTAACTATCGGCTTACGCTAATTGCTCATTATGAGTCAATCAAACCTTGATGTATTATGTTCTGTCCTGTGTTGTCTCACCTCATATGTCTCTTCTCACTTACAGTGCATTCGGAAAGTATTTAGAGTCCTACGATTCTGTTATGTTGCAACCTTATACTAAAAAAAAAAAAAATCACAATTTCCCTCATCAGTGTTCACTCAATACCCCATAGGGACAAAGTAAAAACAGAATTTTTGAAATCTTTGGGGAATTTATTAAAAAGGAAACTGAAATATCACATTGACACAAGTATTCCAACCCCTTTGCTTTGACACTTGAAATTTAGCTCAGCTGACTCCCATTTCTCTTGATCATCTTTAAGATGTTTCTGCACCTTGATTGGAGTCCACCTGTGGTAAATTCAGCTGATTGGACATGATTTGGAAAGGCACAAACATGCCTGTATAAGGTGTCACAGCTGACAAGACATATCAGAGCAAAAACCAGACCATGAGGTCAAAGGAACTGCCTCAAGCTCAGAGTCAGGATGGTGTTGAGGCCCAGGTTTGTGAAGGCTACAAAAACATTTCTGCTGTATTGAAGGTTCCCAAGAGCATAGTGGCTTCCATAGTTCTTAAGCAGAAGAACTGTGGAACAACCATAACTTTTTCTACAGCTGGCCGCTCGGCCAGACTGAGCGATCGGGGGAGATGGGTCTTGGTAAGAGAGATGACCAAGAACGTGATGGTCACTCTGGCTGAGCTTCAGAGATTGTATGAGGGAATGGGAAACACACGCTCTCTCGCTCAAACTGTTCAAACCTGTTGCACTTGTCTCACAGCATTGACTTCTTACCCTTGGCTTGAAAATTTAGTGGTGACAAGATTAAAAAAAAAAAAGGGGAAAAAAAATATAAATAAATAAAAAAATAGCATGAGTGTGTAACGTATTTAACTGGGCCACTGTCATCACATGGATTTACTTAGATGTGGCCGTACAGGTTAATCTGCACTTGTTTGCTCACAGAAATTAAATATATATTTATGTATGCCAACATATATATATATATATATATATTTATGTGAGAGGCCAAGGCTTCAGTATTTTGTGATACTGTAACAAAACTAAAGACAAGAACAAATAATTATGTTCTTTCTTGTTGTATTTGTTATATGGCATCTGCTTGCACTAAACTGAAATAAATGAATTCCACAAATGTTAACATAAATCCAATTTCATGTATTTTTGCAGTAGAACATCATATGCAAATTATAATAACGTGAACCTACATAAAAATGCTTTTTGCAAAGAGATTAAAGAACAAAATCAAATTGAAACAAACACAAAAAACAAGTGGGTGGCCCTCCTTGATGTCATGTCAGCTTTGCCTCTGCCAGCAAACACAGAGTAGACATGCAGGTTTTTCTTCAGTTTTGTAAATGCAAACAATAAATATGCCAGTTATTTGTTAGTATTTCCTTACACTGGGAATAGCCTTTACGGAAGTGCATGATATAATTGGCAGACAGGACCAAATATGAGGAAAGACTACAAACAAACTTTCACGTTCCATCTGCAGTGTACCGGAAAGAAACATGCCCAGAGGACAAAAGAAGCCAAGACAATGACGAAGGTGCGATGGAGAGTCAATCTGCAGACAGATGGTCATACATGAGTGACCACACACACACACACACACACACACACACACACACACACACACACACACACACGCACAAGCAGACTTGTTCCATTATACCTGTGGGGACAGCCATTGACATAGTGCATTCTTTAGCCTGTTACCTAATGTCCTAACAACAATTGTTTTTGCTCTTATTTTTAATTGTGTGCAGAGGTGGACTTCTTTTAGCAGTTCATTATCTTTCAATGCTGGTGTGGAAAACACATTTATCTTCTCTCCGGGAAACTGTGTGAGGTTGAGCGCTAATCGGCCTTCTTCTTCTTGAGGCTCCTCCCTGTGTTGACTGATGAGCACTAATGTGTTCATTCTTTGCATTATCAGTCTTGTGAAATATTACTGTAAGTGTAAGGGAGAATTTTACATTTCATTTCTCATGTCAGCAGTGGTGATAAGTAGCTGTGTGCTGTACATTTTTGAAGTTCTTACTTTACTGGAGGGTTTCCATTGCATTCTTCTTTAGTTCAGAATGAAATATTAGCTACTCCATACTTTGCAGATTAAGATTGTACAACCAACATATCACCCTCTAATAAAATATTGTCTTGTTTTCAAATAAACTGCTAACAATATATTAAATATATGAATCCTTTACCACGAACTGCTGCAACATTAAAATTCTTTGTACATGTTAATTTATCCATGTAAAAATGACCCAGAAATAGGATTTTGTTGTTGTTGCTCTTTTGTTTTGTTTTTTTTTACCTTTTTTTTTGTTTCTGATAATGTAACAATCTGAAACAGGGTTTTTTAATAAGGACTACTTAAATAATCTGTTAATTAATAATTATATAATCCACAAAGTGAGGCTTTCTTGTGCAAAACCAAAAACACACACTTCCCATATATTTTTAATTTTGTATCTACTAAATACAAATTCTATATATATTCTTCTTTTTTCATTGTAACTTTATAACTAACTCTATAACTATTTTAAATTTACTTTGTGCTACATTCGGTAAAGTTAGTCACTCTTCCAGTTTGGCATCTCTGTTTTCCTTATACATACCAGAGTCACTCCATTCCTTTCAATCAAGTAAATCAGCTATTTACCTGAAACACCATTCAGCTGTCTGACTGTAGATACTGAGACTATTTCCCTGTAAAGGCAACCTGATGATAAACATCAGATAATTAGCAGGGATTTTCACATTTTTTTATGGCCCTGACACTGAAAGACAAGGTCTCACTCTGCTGAATATGTTGCAACCAAAGAAACTCTCAGTTCACTGGTGTTGAAGAGTGGAGATTCTTTAACCTCAGGGTCTGAACTCTAAGTCCCTCACAACTAACATTTAGAGACACTAAAAGCACTAAGATGACTGTCTTTTTCATTTTAAATGGGAGTTTGTCTGTCAGGAGGAGATATGTTTGCTGTTTGTTTTGTAATGTTTGGGAAGAGGGGAAGGAGTGAATTGATACATTTAGGTAACTGTTGTCCAGTTGATGGATAATGACAATCATTTGGAGCTATTTGTGCTCTTGAGCAATTTGTTTTTTTTCTCTTGCAAGCCAGGATCTTCTTATTTTAGTTTATACATACATACATACAGTATATATATATATGAGATTAATTCTACAATAAAAAGAGAAAACCAATGTACTACAGCCAAGACCATGTGAATATTGCATGACGATAAGCGTAAGAGCAGCTGCTGGTTTTGGAAGTAGATTTTTCTTCTAATTTTATGTTTAATGATAAATTAAATACAATCACTGGAATCAATTGGATTATTAAACAATGCAGGTGCAATTTTCAGAATGTCTAATGACACTAAATACTAGAAAAGCCTTCTAAAGCTGTAGCATCTTCTTCATGAATCATAAATGAATCATAAATTCTCCCACTCCACAATTCTCATTTACATGGGCTCTTTTCTTTTTTAAATGAAATTTACAGTACTGTGTAATTCATTGTGTTGCAATCACATACTGTAGGTTTTTACAGCACCTCAGTCACACTGGTATAACAATTGTTTAAATTTTGGATTATGACGGTATACTAAATGAAAAGGTGGGGCAGGTAGGTAATTATAGCCTACAGTACAATTATTTTTGTGCAACGTCCTCTGCATCTAATGGCACCGCACTGCTGGTAAAGTCGTGTGACCGAGAGTACACTAATTATTTTAAGACGACAGTTGTCTGATGAGGAAGTATCCATGCTGCATCAGCCTGTGCCCAACCTGCTTTTTAAAGCCTGCAGATGTCTCATCCAGGTGATGTCATAAGGTTATCAAAAGACACCAGTCTAGTTTTGGCATTGCTTTGTCTGCTGTGTTCAGGGACTGTCTGGCAAAACATGTCTCAGGTTTCATTGTGCATCTTGACTGAAAGCATCAAAGGCTGCAGATAAATTAAAATTTTAATGTTGCAGCAGTTCGTGGTAAAGGATTCATATATTTAATATATTGTTAACAGTTTATTTGAAAACAAGACAATGTTTTATTATAGGGTGATATGTTGGTTGTACAGTCTTAATCCAAAGTATGGAGTAGCTAACATGAAATATTTGTACCGGAGTAAAAAGTACAATATTTCATTCTGAACTAAAGAAGAATACAATGGAAGTAAGAGCTTCAAAAATGTACAGCACACAGCTACTTATCACCACTGCTGACATGAGAAATGAAATGTAAAATTCTCTCTTACACTTACAGTAATATTTCACAAGACTGATAATGCAAAGAATGAACACATTAGTGCTCATCAGTCAACACAGGGAGGAGCCTCAAGAAGAAGAAGGCCGATTAGCGCTCAACCTCACACAGTTTCCTGGAGAGAAAATGCGTTTTCCCAATAGAGAACACATAGACCTATAACCTGATCTTAAAAAGTTTCATACATTTTAAAGTAAAATTACAATATTTGATAAGTTTAAGGTTAGTTTCATTACTGGTCGTATTGATATTATTTAAGACCATGAGACGAACCACTCATTTGTATGAATGACAGCCTGTAAATATAAAAACCTTCGGTCTGCAAAATATGCTTTTCCTTTTCCTGCATTACTCATCATTGTCAGTAAATGACCTACTTACACATTGCCAACTTACTTAACACTAGAAACAATCACTGATGAGGAAACAGCATGTAATTCCATTTGGATATAATTACCAACATTACAGCATTTAGGCTAAATAAAATGTGTTTTTTTTATGATTATATATTACTTGCACTCACTCTAAAAATCATTATTATAGCTCTGCTCTGCCTAAACAACAACAAGCTTTTTTTTAACAAAAACTAATGTTGTTTTTATGTCTCATGTTCATTTAACAAACATACAGTAAATCTTGGACAGTGTCACCATCCCTAACTTATCACTGGCTGTCATGAAGTCAAGTAACAAAACCAGAAAGGCCACATGCCTGAATGAAAGCAATGGCAAATCTACCTTATTGTTTCCAAATTAGTGCTATTTTTGTCTTTGAGGAAATCCATGACACTTATGCAGGATCAGGAAATAACCTGATAATAACCTGATACATTAGTCGTAAGTATTTGATATGGTATGTTTTGTTAAGTCCACAACACAGGTTGATGAAAATTGTGCATGCTGTGTTTTATACATTTTAATTCACTTGAATTGAAAGTGAGGTCTTCAACTGTAAATTTTGCAGCGGCCACGAGAATTTATTCAACTGCCAAATAAATATTTGTAGAGAACTATCAACTAACAACTAAACAAATTTTTCAACAACAATGTAATTCAAAGACATAGAAAGGCATTAAGGCAAGACATACAAGAGAAGATAAGGATAGTTCAAACTCAATAAACCACAAAAAACAGCAACTTAATAGTTAATCTTGTCCCTCTATAAAACAAATCAAACTGTCACCAATAAAAAAACAAAAAAAAAACAAAGCAATAAATAAATAAAAAAATGCTGAATATTAATAACTTTAACACACTTTACTAAGAAATGCATACTAATATGTTGGAAAAATGAATCTCTTCCTACTTTTGGGAAGTCTCTAGACCAAGTAGTGAAATAAAAAGAGATGGAAAAAAACAAACAAGCAAAAAACAAAAGTGACGAAATATGAGAGAGTTCATTAAGAAATGTTTCAATTCTTGTCTGATATTTGCAAAAACCAGTGGACAATGATCTGGACTCCTGCAAGGCAGATTCTTACATAAAGTAAAAATAGATGTTTGTTTCAATTCTGTTTCAGTAACTAAATGAAAGAATCACTTTTCTTTTTCTTTTGAATCATGTTGCAGTCCAGGTAAAAGCTTTAGGAACGTGTTGAGTAAACTGTTGGGTACTGCCAGAGAGGCGACATCATTTACTGATTTTAAATGATGAGGAACTGTTTCTGAAAATGGACTCATGGTGGCAGGAGTCAGTTATGCCCAACTGTCTGTATAATAGTCCCGCTTAGTTTATTTGATAGGATTTTACCTCATCCCTTCACTCGCTGTCTTTCACAAACTATGAAAGTAGGAAGTAGGGAAAACATTTTGACACAAATGACCCTCTTATGACCCTCATGGGGCTATTTTCACTTAGAGCATTGTGTTGGCGGTTAATTGAAGTGTTAGGTCCTACAGGTTTTTTAGTTTCCTGTTAAACAACATGTCCATTTCTTTCGGAACCTGCTCGAACAAAGATGCCCCAGGTGTCACCAATGGGGATTTCTCTGACAGAGAAAGTGCTATATATATATGGAGGACAAATTGGTGTAAAATGCACTGACTCCTGACTGCAGGTGGAGGATCAAACTGGGACGTCACAGGTACTGTGGTCGAGCATCTTGTCTAACTCTTTACCTTTCACATAGTTTTTCTTCATACTTGTGAATAGCAGATGCACCTCACATTCAGGCAATCATGCACTCGTTATATATTTTTAAGTAAGGATTTTAAAGAAAAGTTAAAAAAAAATCTGTATATAATCAGTTTTGTACATGACAGGACTGTGCCTGTCTTTTTCAGAGATGAAATGGTTTATGTGTCTGATAGCTGTCGGTCTTTACCTGTGTTTGCAAAGCCATGTAAATGCTGGTGAGTATTATGAAATTGGAAAATAATTTCATTATAATAATTTCATATCTATGACATTATAAATGTGTATAAAATAGTCTCTTGCTAAAGTTTATTTTGTCAAATTGATAAAAAATAGAAATCAGAGAAGATATATTGAAACAGTGTTTTGCTGTAATTACTGAATTGACATTAATTGAATTGAAACTTGCAGATAAAAAAAATCCATCAATTTTAAGAAATCATGCAGAAAAAGAAAGCACAGAGACAGGTGACTGGATTGTGTTTAACAACAAAGAGCAGATTTACTGTGAGATTTCTTTTTTCCCCATCAGGATCACGTTTCAGCAGAAGTGTCATTGAAAAAGCTGTGACTGAAGCAAAGGCCACTGTGGACTCAGCTTATGAGTACTCCAGAAAAGAGTGCGTGCACACATCTGCTCAATTTGCTGCACATGTTCTGCAGTGAGAGAAAAATAAATGGCAGAACATGAATGTATCAGAATATTCAAACTGCAGATTTCATGGCATCAGAAGCAGTGACATCTAAGTGCTGATAAATTGGACCTCTCCACACAACACAGGAGCATTGATCGGGTCAGGAGGAATGCAGCGAGTCCCTCAGACGTCCTGCGGCTGTTGAAACAACCCGCTGGACCAACCCGCACTGCTGTCCGTGCTGCAGACTATATGGATGTTGCTGTGAAGCTGATCAAGAGATCTCTGGACAGACGTCCAAAACGCTCCATCAATGCCACAGGTGTGTATCCAAACTACAGTGTCTTTTTTTTTTTTTTTTTTTTTTAATTTTCCATACAGGTGGCTTCAAGTTACTAAGTAAGTCAGCTAAAATGTCTATCCCTTGCCTCTGTGAATTAGATTTGATCTCTGAGGAGGATCTGCACTTCATTGCTGATATGACCGGCTGCTCTCCCCGACACCGGGTCCCTTCTTGCAAGACAACTCCAAATTTAGACAAGTTTCGCACTGCAAGCAGCACCTGCAATAACAGGTGAGGAACCTGCTAGATTATTTTTTTTAAGAGAGGAACCAGGAAAAGAACAAGCAACAAACAATCAAGCTAATTGACTGCTTAATTTTTGCCACCGTGGTCAATTTGAACCTTGTAAAAGATTCCACCCCTGAGTTCTGTCTTTTTTGTCATTTGATTTCACAACTACAAAAACTTAAAGTGGGTGTGGATGGTTGGAATGTTGGCAGTCAAGTATAAGACTGTTTGTTCATGTTTTTCACGATACACCCAGGTGCAAGACAAAGAGAAACAATAATAAAGGATTTTTTCTCCCTCAGAGAAAACACTCGCTGGGGATCCTCCAACATACCTTTCACCCGCTGGCTCCCTGCTGAGTATGAGGATGGCACCTCTCTGCCTAAAGGCTGGACCCCTAATCTGAGAGTCAACAAACATTTGCTTCCATTGGTAATGTATTTATATATATATTCTATATAAACAAACAATGTGCTGTTATAAATTGAATATTTAATCACATCTGCAGTGATGCTTAATGTATTTTCTCACTTGTAAAATGAGAGATAATCAATGATAGATGTATCAATCACTTTCATCAAGGTGATCATTGTCTACATCCTGTCCCCAGGTAAGGGAAGTGTCCAACCGAATTCTGCGCACAGCTAACTCTGATGTGGAGAGCGACCCTCTCTACACTCACCTGGTGGTGATCTTTGGCCAATGGACTGACCACGACCTGACCTTCACTCCTCACTCTCCTGTCATCCGCTCATTCAATAATGGTGTTGACTGCGACAAGAGCTGTGAACGCACAGAGCCCTGCTTCCCCATTGAGGTCAGTGTCACTGCATCACAAAAGAAAAGATGTGAATACACACACACACACACACACACACACTCTCTCTCTCACACACACACACACACACAAACACACACACACACACACACACACACACACACAGTGAATGCTAACTGCTTCTTGTCGTCTAAACAGATTCCCAAGAAAGACCCCCGTTTTGGCAAAAAGTCAGAGGAGTGCATACCCTTCTTCCGCTCATCAGCAGGTTGTGGATCAGGCAACACTGGCCACATCTTTGGTGCGAGCACTGTCCGTCAGCAGATGAACTCTCTCACAGCTTTCATCGATGTGGGCCAGGTGTACGGTTCAGATGATACCAAAGCTCGCTTCCTCCGCAACCTCACCACGGATGAGGGTCTATTGAGAGTCAACACAGAGTACACTGACAATGGCCGTGAGCTCCTGCCCTTCACCAACATGGGTGCCAACATGTGTGCCTCACGAGCCCGCATTACTAATGACGATGTAGAGGAGGTGCCCTGCTTTCTGGCTGGTGAGTGGCAACAAAAGCTGGTAAACAAGCTGCGGTGCAAGTACTAACCACACATTGTGGTTGTACAACAACATTTGATTGTGATTGTTAAAAACCTTCTGCTTTGTGTTCCAGGTGATGAGCGCAGCAACGAGAACATTGGTCTGACCTCTCTACACACACTGTTGATGCGTGAGCACAACCGTCTGGCTCGTGCCCTGGCCGAACTCAATCCTCACTGGGGCGGAGAGAGACTCTACCAGGAGGCCCGCAAGATCATGGGAGGATACTTCCAGGTCAGAGAGGGGCTTAGCTGCATGAAGAACACAAATCTTGCATTAACGATTGTGTCCTTGCGTGGTTCAGTTAACTCAGTTTCTTTTTGTTTTTCAGGTTCTTACCTTCAGAGACTACCTGCTCCACATTGTTGGTCCAGACTTCATCGCCAGGCAGCTGTCCACCTATCCTGGTTATGATGAAAATGTGGACCCCAGCATCTCCAATGTGTTCGCCACAGCTGCCTACCGATTTGCTCACCTGATGGTTCAGCCTTTCATGTTTCGTCTTGATGAGAAATATCAAGAGCACCCTGAATACCCCAGCAAGCTGCTTCACAGAGCCTTCTTCACACCATGGAGGATCGTCTTTGAAGGTTGCCATGGAAATTGCACGAATAGCGTCTAATGATAAACACATAAATGAGTATAAAGATATAAAGGAATAGCCTTTAAGCTATTCCTTTATATCTTATATCTACATATATGTATATATATATATATATGTATATATATATATATATGTATATATATATATATATATACATACATATACACATATATAACTGAGATTCCTAATGAACAATAGTGAAACATTCAAGAGAACAAACCGTACTGATAATAACACATGAGACATATAACTAACATACTCAGCCTGATGTGTATCAGACCTATAGTATACCAGAACACTTGCGCATATAGAACATGAGGAACATCACACCGACACACCCATACAACTGTATTATACAGCTGTCATACTCATGTCATTTCAGGCAACAATGCAAAGACATTACATGATCTTATGTAAGATGGGATATTTTTATGTCTTATACAACCTCCTTTCTCAATGTATGGCCAACAAGCTCATTAACTTGACAGAAACTGACAAGCAGATAATAAGTAGATAATTGCTTAGGTACAATGAACCACTGGCACAAAACAAGATGAGCAACAAAAACAATTAACACAAAGCAGCTAAAACCTACACTGAGCTGCAGAGAGGGGGCAACATTCTCAGTGGCATCAGCAGCACTATAAGTGCTCTCACATGACAGAGGCTTATAAGTAATCCAATCAAAAATATAACCAAACTGCAACTAAACTGAGATCCAAAATAGCTTTAAAGTTAAATTCTTCCTATCTCTTGGGCTCCTCAGGTGGAGTGGACCCAATCCTGAGGGGGCTGGTGGGTCGCCAGGCCAAGCTGAACACACAGGATCACATGATGACAGATGAGCTGAGGGACAGGCTGTTTAAATTCTCCACTGAGTTGGCTCTGGATCTGGGTGCACTCAACATGCAGAGAGGAAGAGACCATGGACTCCCTGGTATTACTCTGGTTCAACCGCTCTCTGTATTTTTTGACTTGTATCTGTGGGATGTTGTCTGCATCTAAGTCTTTGCAGGCTTTAAAGAACATACACACTGTCCTATCTTCACACTGTATGCTCCCTTTTAGGTTACAACCAATGGCGCAAGTTCTGTGGACTGTCCCAACCACGAAATCAGAAGCAACTGGCAAAAGTTCTGAAAAATAAGAAACTGGCCAGGAGCCTATTTAAACTCTATCGCAAAGCTGACAACATCGATGTGTGGCTGGGAGGAGTGGCTGAGCCGTTTGTCCGTGGAGGAAGAGTGGGACCCCTGTTTGGCTGCCTGATTGCCACTCAGTTCCAGAGGATTCGCCAGGGAGACAGGTAAGTGGACAGGAAGCAGACCTGAAATCACATTACTGACAGACATGTACTAAAGAGCTGGAGATAGCTGAGTTAGCCACAACTTTGGACATTAACAAACTGTCAATTTCAGATATTGGTGGGAGAACGAGGGAGTCTTCACTGAGGCTCAGAGGGAGTCCCTGAGGGAAACATCACTTGCCCGCATCATCTGTGACAACACTGGTATCACTGAAGTACCAGCTAAGCCCTTCCAGTACAAGCTCAGAGTGTCCGGTTACACTAAATGTACGAGCATCCCTGCCTTTGACCTCAGTCCGTGGAGGGAGAATATGACAGTCTGACAGTCTGAGTAAAGGCAGCTACATCTCAGACCATCTAAAGAGATCTTTCTTCACACTGATGTGATGTCCTCAAAACATTACTGACACAGAGCTACAATGTTTAAAACCTGTGTCATTGTTTGATTTTGAATATTTGCTTTCTTTGTTGTGTTGAACGAAATAATTGTCCTTGTGCAGTTTACCTACATTACTTATTTAAATGAAAAAAGAAAATTCCTAGGTCATATTTTCTCAGGCCCTTTAGACTAAAATGTTATTCTTATGTTCAACAAATAAATGTGAACCATCTCATAATTTCTAAATGATGTAAAAGATATGCATTTTTTCAAAGTTAAATAAATTAAAAACGTGTGGAATAAAGTTGTGTTCTACCTATGAATTAACATATAAGATTAACATCACTTTAAGTGTAAAGTAATAAAGAAACGGCCCAGCATTTCCTTTTTATAACAACATTTGGAAAATCTTTGGTGTCGTACTGGGCAACACTGACAGCAGGAGAAAATACATCCATGACACAGCATACAAGAGTCATGCTGGCTTGGTATAGACAATATTGAAATAAATAACATGTAATAAAGAAATATATATAATAATCATCATAAAGGTTGTATGCACATAATGGTTTCAGTAACAGTCAAGCCTTTTTCTGTCAGAGCTCGATCTCTTCCAAATTTTATCTGTCTGAGTTTAGAACTTCAAAATAGGAGAAATATGTTTAAAGGGCATATTTGATAAGCTACAGTATATGTACAGTATTTCACTTAAAGAGCTGCTTTTTCTAGATAAAGATTCGGCAACACATCAGTCTAGTTTGTTGGACTGCCAGCCGGTTGGTGTGCAATGAAATAGAGAGAGTGGAGGTGAGTTTACCCTGCACTGCATCCTTACAGCTACAAGAATACAAGCAGTAGTTTTCCATCAGATGGGAATAAATTCATGCTCAGGACTTGACTCTCAAAAATTAAGAGGCACTCACACTTGAAACATGTTCCAATGTAACATAAGCAACAGGCTTATGTACAGTTGTTGAGTCCAAATGACTATGTGGACTCTAATCTCAGAATAAGGGGTTTTTAAGACAACAGCAGTTATGTCATATGACTTTAGCTATTATCTATTTGTTGACCTTATCTCTTATAATACAATCAAGCTGTAGCCCATCCACATCTTATAACAGACCACACATTAACACACCTGCCTGCCAAATAAACCTTATTTTCTTTACTCTTTATACTGTAGATTGATATTGTGATACATTTTGCTTTTTCACAACTTAAAAAACGTTCTCTGCCTCACTGCACTTACATGTGGAGAGGGATTCAAAAAGGCCAAAGAGGCCGCTGGGTGTATCCTGCATAGCAGCCAGAAAATTTGGAGCTTCAAATGTTGGATTTCTGCAACTGAGCGTGTAATATCTACACAAAAACAGTGAAATTTCAGGTTCAACACAATGATGTTACTGTGGATCACATAAACTAAAAATAAACCATAGTGGTCAAAAAGGCAAAGGCACTGCAAGGCCCACACCTTCCCATTGAATGGGTTGACTAATTACTTTAATTACAATGACTCACATTATAATGTGGTATTCTGTAAACCACCTTAATAGTTGGTAAAGCTTAGCTTTCCACTGTTGGTGATTACTACCCCATGTGCCCTGGATGGAAAAGTTTCTCACTCAGGAACACATGAATCCTGATTTCTTATAGAAAAGGAGCAAAGTTCTTGGATTAGATGAAATGAAGAATGAACAATCGTGTCATGATCTCACTGCTTGGTCGAAATACGCTGATTCTGTCCAGCTTACTAAGAAATAACACACATTGTCAGTGTAAGATGGAACTACATGCTTTGCATCGAATGTGCGCAGATTTGAAGATCTCTGTCCAGTTGAAAGTCTGTTTGCAGGTAAAAAAAAAGAAGGCGTGTGGGCACAGCAGCTTTGTGGCTCTGCTGTGGTTGGTTTTAAGCTGTAGGCCTTTTCACAACTGACATATTGACTTATTGTGAAAAGCACCAGTGTTAGTAATAATGTAAGATGAGATTTATTCTTGTGAGGACATATTCAACAGATTGCCTTATTTTGCATTGTTCATTATTTTGAGTCCACATAATTTAATTATTTGTAACTACATTTATAAATATTGTATTCTGCTGTTTAAGTTTAATCTGGAACTATATAATATGGCGCACTTTAGTGGCAGGGAATGTGAGTTATGATTAGGAGTGGCGGAGTGATATGTAAGAGGTGAGATGTCACTTTGGTAGTCAGTGTTCGGTTTGCCTAGGGGGGGTTCTCCGGGAATTAATAAAAGATGGATTGACCTACACAGAGAAGTTGTCCCCGTGCTCTTGCTTTACCCACAGCCCTTCGATAGTTTAATTAAGCAATATGTAAGGCAATAGTTAAGACATCCCAAAACATGTCTTACAATAAATTCAGGGACGGCTCAAGTCGACTCAAGTCTCCCAGTGAACACACATAGCAAGAAAATTTGGATTGATACTTACTTAAAATTTCACTGAATTTCATAATACAAATTTCACATAGAGCATCATTAAGTGAAACTAAATATTAAATGAACTTATTTCGCTTTTAGCACAAAAAAAGCCGAAATTGTATGTTGGCTTTTGTTTGTGTTATATGAAACTAGGTTACATGTAAGGGACACTGAATTTTTTGGACATGATGCTTTTATGTTTTACTGTACCTGTTCATGTAAAGGGGTATTTATATTCCATATTTGTTTAGAGTCCAGTAAACGAAGCAGTTTGCTTTTGTCACTGTGTATTGCTCAGAAATTATACGTCCAACTTGGCCTACAGTAAAACATCAAAGCACTATGTCCAAACAAAATCAGTTTCTATCCTACTTCTATTTATTTGTTTTGTTTTCTATATTGTTCCAGGAGGCTTTTTGTTAGTCACGTAACCTCAGTGATGTCTCAGACCATTCTGTAGGTTGTCAGAAGGGGGGCAAATGTTTTCAGGTAAGCGTTGATAGGCTGCCTGACAAATGTGGCGTTGCTGAGCCACTTATTGTTTGTTTGGCATCATCTAAACGCTATAGCGGAGTTTAACTGAATAAAAGAAAAATCCTCAATAGCCTATATTATAAGCATGCAATAAAATACACTGGAACAACATTTTAAGAAATAAAAAAAAGTGCAGTCAAAGCTAAAGTGAACAATTCAGGTTGATGAAATGCCACTTTTGACTTTAAGTGGAGTGCGTTCCTCACTGCCACAGCTGTCATGTTAATTGGCTTAATTATCAGAAGTTGCTTTACAGGGATACTATGGAGGAGGAACGGAGAACATTCTTGACTACAGGTGTCACATAAATGAAGCGTTGCGGCTATATAAACACTGATCACGACAGCAAATAATTCAAGTTGGATACTGAAGAACATTAGAGGACACGAGCTTCAGCTTCTACACAGGTGACTTTTCCAAATGCTGTTTTTTTAACACCATATACACAGTTAGTAGGATATATTATAAGCTATAATAGAATGATGAATAGATATTTTTGTCCTGTTTGTTTTGAAGGAAATGTTGAAATATTCTTTTAGCTAGAATTATTTGATCAGTGCCTAAATGACAATATGACAATATTTGTCTGTTTCACAGAGATGAATCGTTTTCTGTGTTTTCTGGCTGCAGCACTTTGCATGTGCTTGCAATGGCAGGTGAATGCCGGTGAGTGCTGCCTCTCTCATCTTAGAAGAGTTAAATGATTTAATAGTGTAATTGATCTAATCTCATTCTAATACAATGTATTCTATTATTTTTATATTAAACACCAGATCTTAAAGAAATGTACGTTTGGATCTTCAGTAATGTTATTCTGTGAAATGCTGTAACTGTGTGATATGAACGACATTTAAACATTATGGTGTCAGAAATGCACTGACCAAAAACATCCACATTAAGAGTGAATCATAAGTAAATTAAACAAAATACATATTTTTTTTCTTTCCAGAATCGCATTTGAGCAGGAGCGTGATTGAAGATGCGGTGGCAGCGGCCAAGGCCACGGTGGATAATGCCTATGAATATTCCAGACAAGAGTGAGTTTACAAACCCGTTGAACGGCTTTGAAATTGTTAAATCTTCAGTAGGTCGAACCGAAAAGGGACAACAACATAGATCCTTAAAAATGATACTGTTATTTTGAATGACTGTATTGATACATCGGACCTCTCCACACAACACAGGAGCATTGATCGGGTCAGGAGGAATGCAGCGAGTCCCTCAGACGTCCTGCGGCTGTTGAAACAACCCGCTGGACCAACCCGCACTGCTGTCCGTGCTGCAGACTATATGGATGTTGCTGTGAAGCTGATCAAGAG
>NW_019524980.1:161936-162457 GCF_002814215.2 Seriola lalandi dorsalis | reverse complement strand
AACACAGTTTTTTTTTTTTTTTTTTTTTTTTAATTTTCCATACAGGTGGCTTCAAGTTACTAAGTTACTCAGCTAAAATGTCTATCCCTTGCCTCTGTGAATTAGATTTGATCTCTGAGGAGGATCTGCACTTCATCGCTGATCTGACCGGCTGCTCTCCCCGACACCGGGTCCCTTCTTGCACTACAACTCCCAATTTAAACAAGTTTCGCACTGCAAGCAGCACCTGCAATAACAGGTGAGGAACCTTTCATTTTCATTTCAAAATAACAGATAATTAAAATAGGTGAATGATACCGAGTATGATGCACCTGGTTTTGAATGTGGCAACATGTTTCCTTTTCCCTGTGTTCTCATTTAAAATATTTAATAAAAAAAGAGCCATGAGACTTATTCCCAAAACAGAGAAGATAACAAGATCAATGATAGATTTATTTCTCTGACATATAGAGAAAACACTCGCTGGGGATCCTCCAACATACCTTTCACCCGCTGGCTCCCTGCTGAGTATGAGGATGGCA
>NW_019524980.1:161279-161829 GCF_002814215.2 Seriola lalandi dorsalis | reverse complement strand
CACACACACACACACACACACACACTCTCTCTCTCACACACACACACACACAAACACACACACACACACACACACTCTCTCTCTCACACACACACACACAGTGAATGCTAACTGCTTCTTGTCGTCTAAACAGATTCCCAAGAAAGACCCCCGTTTTGGCAAATGGTCAGAGGAGTGCATACCCTTCTTCCGCTCATCAGCAGGTTGTGGATCAGGCAACACTGGCCACATCTTTGGTGCGAGCACTGTCCGTCAGCAGATGAACTCTCTCACAGCTTTCATCGATGTGGGCCAGGTGTACGGTTCAGATGATACCAAAGCTCGCTTCCTCCGCAACCTCACCACGGATGAGGGTCTATTGAGAGTCAACACAGAGTACACTGACAATGGCCGTGAGCTCCTGCCCTTCACCAACATGGGTGCCAACATGTGTGCCTCACGAGCCCGCATTACTAATGACGATGTAGAGGAGGTGCCCTGCTTTCTGGCTGGTGAGTGGCAACAAAAGCTGGTAAACAAGCTGCGGTGCAAGTACTAACCACACATTGTG
>NW_019524980.1:152221-159841 GCF_002814215.2 Seriola lalandi dorsalis | reverse complement strand
CATTCAGAGACTTCAAATGTTAACAAACTGTCAAATTTCAGGCTTTGGTGGGAGAACGAGGGAGTCTTTACTGAGGCTCAGAGGGAGTCCCTGAGGGAAACATCACTTGCCCGGATCATGTGTGACAACACTGGCATCACTGAAGTACCTGACAGACCCTTCCAGTACAGGCCTCGAGGATCTGGTTACACTCAGTGTGAGGACATCCCTACCTTTGACCTCAGTCCATGGAGGGAGGGTGAGTTGATATTGTGAAATCTGCTCTGACACAGTTGAGTATGACTTGTGCCAACATTGGAGTATTTTGGAAATACTGATTTTTCCCTTTAATCCTTTAATTTTCTGTAGGTGAAAACTCAAGTGGAACACAAGAATCACCAGGTAAGTCTACCACTTTCTGTCCAATTATCCATGCATATTTAAATTGATATTCTCAAAGTAACTTTAAAATGGGTGGGTTCTGTTGCTTTAATTGTACTTTTTCACACAGGAAAAGGGCTACGCACTCCAAGAGACATACACTCTGGCACCAAGGAGAATGTTGCCTTCTCTGTGCGACTGGGAAACAACTTCCCCAAATCCGGCGTGCCTATCACCTTCCGTGACGTCATCTACAATGGACAGAAGAGCTACGACATCATGACAGGGATTTTCACTTGCGAGCACCCAGGTGTTTACGAGTTTCAGTTCCACTGTATGATCAACAAGAACGATGCCAGTGTGGATCTGCTGCGTAACGGAGAGCTGATCGTGCACTCATTCACCACGCGACAGAACGGGTACATCACAGCCAGCGGCAACACGTATGTTAAGCTTCAAAAGGGAGACAAGGTCTGGCTGATGGCCAACCATGGTAGCAACGGTTTGACCAAAGACAGCTTCTTCTCAGGGCATCTGCTGTTCACTGAGTAGGAAACCTCCCTCAAGTTACCCTGCTCTAAAGGAATTGAAGACAAAATAACATGTTAAAACTGACAAGTATCACAGTCAACCTTGCTTACAAGAAAACAGAGTGTTTAAAAACCCATAGCATTATTTTAGTATTTAAAAGCTTCTACTTGATGTGATATATTCTCTCTTTTCTTGAATGAATCATTTTCTTGCCTTTTAATATTGTCTTTAATTCTTTTCTGAAAGTTGCATTATACAGTAACATTCACACAGCCTTTGTCCGGAAAATGATTGTATATTGTAACAGCTGTAATTTTTAACAGATTTTTGGAACACACATTTGTTTGTCCCAAATATAAGTGTAAGACACTGTGTCACGTTTGACATCAATAAATGATTTTTTTTTTAGATATCAACTTCTGCCTCTGAGTGAAATGCATCATGATACAGAACAATCGTTCAGAAGATAATTCATTTTGTTTGCAGACGCATCTGAAGATGTCCTTAAAAAGACCAGCAGATGCCACTTACATACAAAGTTTCAAGGACAGGAAGGAAGGCACAAGCACAACCTGTGGGTTTGGAGGAATTTCAGTTTCTGCACTAAGGACTCAGGGGTGATTTTTAAGTTTAACTGTTGATTTGTTGATGGAGGACAAATTAAAGGAAAATCCTGAAAAATGAGTGGAGAAACAGCATGACAATGCCATAGGGAATGATGAGTCACTGAATGTTTTGAGTATGAAAATGACACAAATCAAATGCTATGCCCTTTGCAGTGACTAGATCTCAATCTAATTGAAACCCTGTGAGAGATTTTGGATCAGCGTGTTTGATGATGTGCATCTCTCCACCACATAATCAAAACACCAAATGAGGGCATATCTTTTGAAAGAATGATGTTCCATAACTCCAGTAGAGTTCAGAGACTTGGAGAATCAGTGCCAAGGCGGACTGAAGCTGTACTAGCAGCATGTAGTGGCCCCACACCTTACTAAGACACTCTGTTTATGTTGCCTATACTGTTAAAAACATCATAAATTAAAAAAAATAAAAATAAAATTTCATGTTTGCTTTAAACTCATGCAGTCTTAAACGTTGTAATCGTTTCAGTTAAAGGAAAGCAAAGAATCAAAATAGGTTGATTGCTTGGAGCTAAATTAAAAGACAGGATGTTCAGAGGTAATGTTTATTTAGATTATGTATTACTAGTACTGATCCAGTGCTACCCAATACAGTGCTAATTTAGTTCTTCAGTGGAAGAATGTTGAAAATATTAAATCACTGAAGGAGAGGTGAACGCTAACCAGGAGAGAAGTTATTTTCAGTAGAGTATAAAGCATAATTTAACAAAACGAAAAGCACAATTTAGTCCCATAGATTTATTATTCCAATAGACTGCAGGTGATTTCCCTTCAACTCAACACAGTCCATGTAAAAGCTGTGCTCTCCATCCATGACAACATCGACATGTGGCTGAGCCTCAATTCCACTCAGCGCATCTGGCCACTCTGGTCCAGCTGTTTCAAGCTCTCTTGTGGGACATTTCCACAGGACATTTAAAGCGCACTTTGGCGCGCTCTGGTGGCAACGAGGCTCCTAAGCAGGCGCTTAGTTCGCATATATGAGTCAGGTCAGTTCCGATTTGATCCCCTTTTTCTCATTGGCACTAGAAAGTAGCCTATTGATTTGATCTCTTTAAAAAAAAAACTATTATAGTAAGTTTGTTGAATGCAAATTAATGTATGGGCTGTAATCTCAGAGTCACAGTCTTCAAGCGGCACCAATTGATACCTGTTACAAGAAGTCTAATAAAAGCCACATTTTACAACAAGTGCTAACATTTATTATATCATCATCACCAAAATTCCAGTTAATCCAGTTTGTTGACTTAAATTACATAAAACATTAAACAGCACTGAATCCTGCAGAATATTCAATTACCTGCGGTTACATATCACCAAATAATCATATTTCAGTGCCTGACTTCGCGCTGCAAGCTGTCCAGTATCCAATACAGATGGCAGTTTTTAATTCACACAACGATCATTGTGTGAAAAAAAAAAAATAGTGTTTTAAGTATTATCATTGAAAAGGATCATTTAATATAACAATGAATAAATTCCCGTTCCCTTGCAAGTATGCCAACTGACATGTGATTCAGAACAGCGCTGCTCCTCCTCCTTCAGCTGGCAGCACGGCTGGTTCACTGATACGGGCATGTGGTCGGGAAGACAGGGCTGCTTGTGTCCGGCCTGGCGCCACGCAGGGGCAGGACAGCTAGTTTAGGTCCAAGAGCTTTGTAAATGGCGGCTAAAAGAGGAGCGAAATGTAAACACTCATTGTCTGTCAAGATATTAAATAACTGGTGTAATGGGAGCCCAAACAGCCTGTTTCACTGTGGACTAAGCTAACAGGTTAGTTTACAACACTCACCTTACTTTGAGAAAAAGTGGGTGACATACTGTCGACCTCTCGGAGTTTTCTCCCTCCTGTCTGTGTTTACTGTCCCTGCAGTTTGGAAGCCAGGTTGCTCTTTGGAAGGCCGACACATGCTTCAGTTTCCACCGTCATGTTTGCAGTTCACTTCTAGCATGTTCCGTGTGCGCCTATGAAGGCAGGACCGAACCGTTTCATGTAATTTATCTTATGTCAAAAAAGGAAAAGGAAATTATTTGAAAATAAAAATTCCTAAAAATAGTTATTAGACTATGTATTTGTTGACCTGATCTCTTATAATGCCATCATGCTGAAGCCCATCTTATAACCACAGATCACAAATGAACACACCTGCCTGCCAAATAAACCTTGCTTTCTTTACTCTTCAAACTGAAGATTAATATTGTGATACAATTAGCTTTTTTCACAACTTAAAAACGTTTCCTGCCTCACTGCACTTACACGTGGAGAAGGATTCAAAAAGGCCAAAGAGGCCGCTGGGTGTATCGTGCATAGCAGCCAGGAAATCTGGATCTTCAAATGTTGGATTTCTGTAAGTGATTAAAGGTATAGTGTAATAGCTACACAAAGACAATGAGATTTGATGTACAGAAACATGACGTAGCCTAACTGTGGAACACATGAACTAAAAATTAAATCACATGTCAAAAAGACAAAGGCACTGGAAAGGCCACAAGTTTCCATTGCGTAGTGCATATCTTACACTAATTATTCTGATGACTACGGCTCCAATTACAGTTGACAATTTGTAAACAACGTTGATGCCGATCAAGTTTGCTTGCTGCTGTCGGTAATTTCCCGGAAACCTGATTGTTGTTGTAGAGAGTCAGCTAAATTCTTGGATCAGATTAAATGGAGCATGAACAATCGTGTCATGATCTCACTGCTTGGTCGAAATACACTGATTCTGTCCAGCTCACTGAGAAATAACACACATTGTCAGTGTAAGATGGGACCTCTCCTGCTTTGCGCCGAATTTGATTTTAATGCCCAAAAATCTCTGTCTTGTTGAAACTTAATAGGGTTGCATATAGGAACTGAATTTGTTTGGATATAATGCTTTCATATTTTACTGAAAGCCTACTTGATCGTGTAAAGGGGTTTATATATTCCATATTTGTTTAGAATCCAGTAAAGGAAGCAAACTTTTTAGTTAAGAGTTTATAAGCAGAAAATCAATCATTCTATTGCTACTTTATTATTATTATTATTATTATTATTATTAATAATAATAATATGATTATTGTTGTTGTTGTTGTTGTTTTTATTATTATATAGCGTATATATATTTATTTAACATTGATCCAGGAAGTTGGTTTCTTTTCCTTTGTCACGCAATATAATGTGCCAGACCATTGTGTGGCTTTTCAAAATATGTGGCGAATGTTTCCACTCAAGGAAGTTGTGGATACCTGACATATCTGACATTGCTGAGCTGTTTTTTCTGTTTGACATCGTCTAAACGCTACAGCAGAGGGACTGGAAAAAAGATTTCCCCTTGAATTATAATGACTGTATTTTAAACCTGTATATAATGTTTATCTAGCACTTTTCAAAAGTATCAAAAACAATATCATGCTCATGAACAAGAACAGTTAAGGAATTTTGTTAAATAAAAACTGCAGTAAACGCTAAAATGGAAAAATAGAGCTAGTGACAGATAATAACAGGTTTCACTTTAACTATATGCAAAAGTTATATTTATAAGTTGTATGTGAAAGAACAGTGTGACTTTGCCAGAATCATTCGTTCAGGTGAAGCGTTGCCACGCAGCTTTGATGCACCTGACAAAACATGAAAAATTAAAGTCCAATAAAAATGTGTCACTATCAGAATGTTTTTCTCGGGTCACCCAAAATGTCGTTCAATATCTTGCATTATTCCTGCAAGCATGTTCTTCTGCCTGGCATTATTTTTTTTCTGCAGCTACAACTCCGGATAAACTTAATAAAACTATAAAAGCATCGATGTTGACCTTCAGCAGGGGTTGTTTATTCCTCACTGCTCTGTTACCGTAATTAACCTACTCGTGAGTGGTTTCTTGAAAAGGACGCTTAGGAGGAACTAGGAAGAAAAAAAATATTTCATTGTCTGGTGAAAAATTCCTGACAACAGATGTCACATCAGTCGAAGCGTCACAGCGCGGCTATAAAACCTGTCCAACTCTGATCGTGACAGCATCTGCGAGTTCAAGTTGGATACTGAAGAACATTAGAGGACACGAGCTTCAGCTTCTACACAGGTGACTTTTACAAATGCTGTTTTTTTTAACACCATATACACAGTTAGTAGGATATATTATAAGCTATAATAGAATGATGAATAGATATTTTTTGTTTGTTTTGAAGGAAATATTGAAATATTCTTTTAGCTAGAATTATTTGATCAGTGCCTAAATGACAATATGACAATATTTGTCTGTTTCACAGAGATGAATCGTTTTCTGTGTTTTCTGGCTGCAGCACTTTGCATGTGCTTGCAATGGCAGGTGAATGCCGGTGAGTGCTGCCTCTCTCATCTTAGAAGAGTTAAATGATTTAATAGTGTAATTGATCTAATCTCATTCTAATACAATGTATTCTATTATTTTTATATTAAACACCAGATCTTAAAGAAATGTACGTTTGGATCTTCAGTAATGTTATTCTGTGAAATGCTGTAACTGTGTGATATGAACGACATTTAAACATTATGGTGTCAGAAATGCACTGACCAAAAACATCCACATTAAGAGTGAATCATAAGTAAATTAAACAAAATACATATTTTTTTTCTTTCCAGAATCGCATTTGAGCAGGAGCGTGATTGAAGATGCGGTGGCAGCGGCCAAGGCCACGGTGGATAATGCCTATGAATATTCCAGACAAGAGTGAGTTTACAAACCCGTTGAACGGCTTTGAAATCGTTAAATCTTCAGTAGGTCGAACCGAAAAGGGACAACAACATAGATCCTTAAAAATGATACTGTTATTTTGAATGACTGTATTGATACATCGGACCTCTCCACACAACACAGGAGCATTGATCGGGTCAGGAGGAATGCAGCGAGTCCCTCAGACGTCCTGCGGCTGTTGAAACAACCCGCTGGACCAACCCGCACTGCTGTCCGTGCTGCAGACTATATGGATGTTGCTGTGAAGCTGATCAAGAGGTCTCTGAATAGACGTCCAAAACGCTCCATCAATGCCACAGGTGTGTAGTCTTTACATATTCACTGATCGTTGCCTGCTAATGTCTGCAAGTGGGTTACAGCTGAGTTTCCTTTGTTCCGCTTCTTTTCATTAGATTTGATCTCTGAGGAGGACCTGGAGGTCATCGCTGATCTGACAGGTTGCTCTCCCCGACACCGGGTCCCTTCTTGCACTACAACTCCCAATTTAAACAAGTTTCGGACTGCAAGCAGCACCTGCAATAACAGGTGAGGAACCTTTCATTTTCATTTCAAAATAACAGATAATGAAAGTAGGTGAATGATACCGAGTATGATGCACCTGGTTTTGAATGTGGCAACATGTTTCCTTTTCCCTGTGTTCTCATTTAAAATATTTAATAAAAAAAGAGCCATGAGACTTATTCCCAAAACAGAGAAGATAACAAGATCAATGATAGATTTATTTCTCTGACATATAGAGAAAACACTCGCTGGGGATCCTCCAACATACCTTTCACCCGCTGGCTCCCTGCTGAGTATGAGGATGGCACCTCTCTGCCTAAAGGCTGGACCCCTAATCTGAGTGTCAACAGACATTTGCTTCCATTGGTAATGTATTTATATATATATTCTATATAAAGAACAATGTGCTGTTATAAATTGAATATTTGATCACATCTGCAGTGATGCTTAATGTATTTTCTCACTTGTAAAATAAGAGATAATCAATGATAGATGTATCAATCACTTTCATCAAGGTGTTCATTGTCTACATCCTGTCCCCAGGTAAGGGAAGTGTCCAACCGAATTCTGCGCACAGCTAACTCTGATGTGGAGAGCGACCCTCTCTACACTCACCTGGTGACAATCTTTGGCCAATGGACTGACCACGACCTGACCTTCACTCCTCACTCTCCTGTCATCCGCTCATTCAATAATGGTGTTGACTGCGACAAGAGCTGTGAACGCACAGAGCCCTGCTTCCCCATTGAGGTCAGTGTCACTGTATCACAAAAGAAAAGATGTGAATACACACACACACACACACACACACACACACACACACACACACACACACACACACACACACACACACACACACACACACACACACACAC
>NW_019524980.1:147682-151995 GCF_002814215.2 Seriola lalandi dorsalis | reverse complement strand
TGATTGTGATTGTTAAAAACCTTCTGCTTTGTGTTCCAGGTGATGAGCGCAGCAACGAGAACATTGGTCTGACCTCTCTACACACACTGTTGATGCGTGAGCACAACCGTCTGGCTCGTGCCCTGGCCGAACTCAATCCTCACTGGGGCGGAGAGAGACTCTACCAGGAGGCCCGCAAGATCATGGGAGGATACTTCCAGGTCAGAGAGGGGCTTAGCTGCATGAAGAGCACAAATCTTGCATTAACGATTGTGTCCTTGCGTGGTTCAGTTAACTCAGTTTCTTTTTGTTTTTCAGGTTCTTACCTTCAGAGACTACCTGCTCCACATTGTTGGTCCAGACTTCATCGCCAGGCAGCTGTCCACCTATCCTGGTTATGATGAAAATGTGGACCCCAGCATCTCCAATGTGTTCGCCACAGCTGCCTACCGATTTGCTCACCTGATGGTTCAGCCTTTCATGTTTCGTCTTGATGAGAAATACAAGGAGAACAGCAAATTTCCCTCCCCACTGCTTCACAAAGCCTTCTTCGCACCATGGAGGATCGTCTTTGAAGGTTTGGCCAAGACCCTTAATTCTTTGTTCTTCATTAAAAAGAAAATTAATACAATTGATCACTTAATGATATGTTGTGCTCTACAGGTGGAGTGGACCCAATCCTGAGGGGGCTGGTGGGCCGTCAGGCCAAGCTTAACACGCAGGATCAGATGATGACAGATGAGCTGAGGGACAGGCTGTTTAAATTCTCTGCTGAATTGGCTCTGGATCTGGGGGCACTCAACATGCAGAGAGGAAGAGACCATGGACTTCCTGGTATTTATTTAGTCTTCATAGCTTCATTTCCTTAAAGTTGAGAATTAATTTTGCCTACATGTCCGGGCTATGGCAGGCATTACAGATTACACTCTGGAACTGAACAGGACAACACTTTAACCCAGTGTCTCCATCTTTAGGTTACAACCAATGGCGCAAGTTCTGTGGGCTGTCACAACCACGAAATCTGGCACAGCTGGCGAGGGTTATGAACAACACTGACCTGGCAAAGAACCTTCTGGATCTGTACGGCACTCCTGACAACATCGACGTGTGGCTGGGAGGAGTGGCTGAGCCGTTTGTCCGTGGAGGAAGAGTGGGACCCCTGTTTGCCTGCCTGATTGCCACGCAGTTCCAGAAGATCCGCCAGGGAGACAGGTATATTACTAGACCAACATTGATAAAATATGTGGACATAGCTGTGTTAGCTGCACCTTTATGTTCCTTTTCCATTCAGAGACTTCAAATGTTAACAAACTGTCAAATTTCAGGCTTTGGTGGGAGAACGAGGGAGTCTTTACTGAGGCTCAGAGGGAGTCCCTGAGGGAAACATCACTTGCCCGGATCATGTGTGACAACACTGGCATCACTGAAGTACCTGACAGACCCTTCCAGTACAGGCCTCGAGGATCTGGTTACACTCAGTGTGAGGACATCCCTACCTTTGACCTCAGTCCATGGAGGGAGGGTGAGTTGATATTGTGAAATCTGCTCTGACACAGTTGAGTATGACTTGTGCCAACATTGGAGTATTTTGGAAATACTGATTTTTCCCTTTAATCCTTTAATTTTCTGTAGGTGAAAACTCAAGTGGAACACAAGAATCACCAGGTAAGTCTACCACTTTCTGTCCAATTATCCATGCATATTTAAATTGATATTCTCAAAGTAACTTTAAAACGGGACGGTTCTGTTGCTTTAATTGTACTCATGTATTTTATTCACTCAGATATAATGCCATCTGGTCCAAAAGACTACACCAAGGAGAATGTTGCCTTCTCTGTGCGACTGGGAAACAACTTCCCCAAATCCGGCGTGCCTATCACCTTCCGTGACGTCATCTACAATGGACAGAAGAGCTACGACACCAAGACAGGGATTTTCACTTGCGAGCACCCAGGTGTTTACGAGTTTCAGTTCCACTGCACGATCAACAAGAACGATGCCAGTGTGGATCTGCTGCGTAACGGAGAGCTGATCGTGCACTCATTCACCACGCGACAGAACGGGTACATCACAGCCAGCGGCAACACGTATGTTAAGCTTCAAAAGGGAGACAAGGTCTGGCTGATGGCCAACCATGGTAGCAACGGTTTGACCAAAGACAGCTTCTTCTCAGGGCATCTGCTGTTCACTGAGTAGGAAACCTGATGCAGCTGCTGATTCATGACACCCTCAAAACACTGCAGAGCAATGCTGAGAGTTCGTGGAAGTTATTCATTTCTAGTAATAGCACCTCATAAATGTGGAAGTTACCCTGCTCTAAAGTAATTGAAGACAAAATAACATGTTACATGTATTGTAGTCAACCTTGTTGAAAGGAAAGCACAGTTGTTGTTTTTTTTGAACCGATGGCATTATTTGAGTATTTAAAAGCGTTATCATGTTTTAATGTTTGTGATGCACTGACGCCTGCGCTGGTAATGTAGAAATAACATCATTGGTTATTTTACATATTTTTTTGTGAATGTTAAAATCAAAATGAGATCTACCTGACTTGATATGTGAAGTTTTCTCTATTTTTTTCTCTACTAATTAATCATCTTCTTGTCTTTTAATTTTTAAAAAAAATATATTTTAAAATTGTCTTTAGAATAGTTGCCCTATACAGTAACATTTATACAGCCTGTATGAATGTAATCAGTTAATGCTTTCATAAGCATAAATTGTAACGTGATTTTTAACTGATCTTTTTGGAACACGTTTTTGTTTGTCCCGAATATAAGTGTAAGACATTGTGTCACTTTGTTTGACATGAATAAATGATTATTTTAAAGATTAACCTCAGCCTTTGAGTGAAATTCATGATGATACAGAAGAATAGCTCAGAAGATAACACACTTGTTTGCGTACCTGACAATGTCCTGAAGCAGACCAGCAGATGGCACTGACATACAATTTTATCAAGGACAGGGAGGCAGGCACAAGCACAACCTGTGGGTTTGGATGAATTTCAGTTACTGCATGGAGGACTTAAAGGTGATGAAAGGTCTGTTGAAGTGGTGATTTTTATATAAAGCCGTTTTATTAGTATCAATCATTGAAGGCATACATTTTTATCTTTGCTTTAATCACATGGAGCTTTAAACTAAAGCAAACAATCAATATAAGTTGATCGCTTGGAGCTAATTTACAAGAGAGGATGTTCAGACAACTTATTTATTTAGATTGTACCTACAGTATCGTAATTCATTGTATTTTCCCGTAAACCTCTTTGTACTGTCTGAAAGGACGGTGTCAATGACATGAATGAATTGTGGCTGCATTTAGATTTTAACTTTGGTTTAACTTGGACAGAAAGCAACGTTCTTTTTTGTAATATAATGAAGAAGAAGAAGATGTTTCACCACTTCGCTGTTGTAATTTTGGTGTCTTTTAAGTCCTGGGCCTTTAAATAACTCTCTAAGACACTGAAATGCCTTTAACTGCTCATGTGCTTCTTACGTTGTGATAGGTCAGAAAGTCTGCTGTGAAGGTGAAAGGCTGAGTTCATCAAAGTTTTGAATAATGTGCTGAGCAGATGCTAAAGTTAAAATATATATAAAACCAATTCACCTGAAAACCAAAAATATTTCACCTTTTGCAATTGCTGCAACCGCAGTATGGAAGCTTTTAGTTATAATATGATATTCAGAAGTACTTCTGTGATAGTTTTACTCCTCACAAGATTTTCTATGATAATGTTTGATCGAAGATATTCTCAGCCCTTAGTAGTTGTTTTGTATCCTCCTAAAATGGACCATGTTGTTTTTTTTTTTAAGTAACTGATTGAACTCCAAATAACAACAGGCCTGAATCCAAATGTTTGTTAAAGGTTTAGCAGATGATGATGGTTTTTGATATTAAGGAATGAGGCTAAAGGTGGTCACTCCGCTTTAATTGCGGATGCCGCCAGTCCCCAGGGGATCTGCATCCTTGCCTAAATATAAGTAAACAAAAACCGAGAGCAATATAAGGTGATCGATTGGAGACGTGGTGGGTCGCATTAGCTCTGTTGTTTTCTGCACAGTGGAGAGGAGGAACGGGAACCAGCTGCTGCGTCTCCAGCACCCCCCCTACACACACACACACACACTCACACACACACACACACACACACACACACACACACACACACACAAACACACACACAAAAACCACGCCCCTCCTGACCTCCGTGGATCCACAGAGAGTGGCTCTGGGTGTCCCATGGGAGCAGGGGAATGCTGGAGAGGACGAGCGGCACACGATACCCCATTGTTTGGTTTAGCAGTCACTGATCACCCCTCCCACCCCCCACC
>NW_019524980.1:142096-147662 GCF_002814215.2 Seriola lalandi dorsalis | reverse complement strand
TAAAACACACGGGCTGACCGTCTCAACGGGTTAAATTGATTAGAGAGACGTTTGTGGTTTGACTAATCCCCTATTCTCGCCCCGGCTCTCCGCTTCAGCAAACGAGGAGAAAGCTCACATTTAGACAACAACTCTCGCACCTGTGGGACTGAAGTGGGGAGACAAGTTGCAAAACATGCAACGTGGATTTGAGAGAAGGACTTTTTCGTTATCCTGCTACATAAACTTTCAGCAAGCTTGACAAGCTTGACAGCAGGCCGCAGGGTCATAATGAAATAATTAATATAATATCGACTACCAGAGATATATGTAGCTGGATGAAGATTGTAAGATAGCCTGGACAGGGCTTTTAAACGCTTTATACACTCTTGATTAAAAGTGCAACAATCGTTTTTCTCTTTGGCAAAACGAATAGAAGTTTCTTCTGGAAAAAAATGACCTCAATAAATAGGAAATAAATCCCTTGGTATATAGATGGAATAGGCCCAAAGGTGCACTTCTTAATGACACAAAATCTCAGCCTAATGACTTGTGTCAACTAAAAATGTGTCTGATGACTCAGATGCTTTGTGATGTGCCTACTATAAAGTCTAGGCTACCGCTACCTAAGGTTAGTGGTGTTCGCGAGTGGTGCAATCTGTTCAAACCCAGTTCTTAATGAATCGTTTCTCTTTGGCCACACTAATGGTCAATTCTGCATCACTCACCTGTGTTCTTCAACAAGGCACAGAAACCGGCCCTGCACTGGATGCAGTGGCCATGTGGTGCTTGTTTTAAATGGGACAGTCAAAGAACCAATAAATCCATACAAAGATTTTAAAGAGAGCATCTCCCTGCATTTCAATTCAAAACGCCCCTCTGGAAGTTTTGCAATGAGTGGAGGAATTTTATTAAAGTGTGTCATCATATCTAGATTTTTCATGCTTAAATAGAGCTGTCAATCATTTTAGGGGAAGTGTGTGAGGGACACGGCGACAGGGCGGAGACTCGGCAGCAGGATTCCCCAAGACTGCTCTCATAATTGGGGGAACATCTGACTTTGTCCCGCGCTGGCAGATGGTGGGTTGGGGCGGGATCCAAGGGGGGAGATTTACATTCATTGTCCAGGCGCACAAACTCTACCCAGAGACAATAGTCTCGGCGAGGGGCAAGGCACCAATGTTGGAGAAAAAAAAACTTTCCTTTTCATTGCCAAACGAACGGGAGCGGAAATTAATTTTTTGTCAGCAAAAGTGCTCCAAAACATAATAGATTTTCTATTTGGGGGCTAAACACAAAACACGGATCCATTTGACTCAGAAAATGATTTGAACATGATATCGTTAAAATAAAATATAGAGCTTTTGAGTTTACATGATTGACGAAAATAGCAGAAGCTGTTGTTGGGGTTGTAGCCACACTTTTTGGGTTGTTAGGCTACAGACTGTTTTTCAAGACTTCTAAGCCGTGAAATTATCCAACGCAAAAGAAACTTTGTCAGACTGTGTTCAGAATGATTACTTTCCTATCCGCGCATTACTTGTTTTCCTAGATCACTTGAATATTTTTTTTTTTTTTTAACCATCGTCATTTGTGACAGGTTTCATGAGCAGGCTGGGTTTGATAAGACGCTCGTTGTATTGATTAAGAACTCATTTCGGGCACTGTCAGGCAGCGGTCCAAACGCCAATCAGAGGGCAGTCCTGTCCGCTGCTGGCGGAGATTGATGGACCAACCAGACGGCCATTGTTGCGGCTGACACTGATGCGATGCCTCCTCAGCGGAATCACCGCGTTCAAAGGAGCAGACGGTCGAGCTGCTGAATACGCGCCTGTCGAGAGCGCACTTGTGTTAAATTTTGACTCGGATGAATAGACCAAACAGGATTTGCTGTTGAGACTATTCAGGGCAGTGGTAGCCCAGTGTTTACAGGAGAACTGAAAAGCAGAATGAACAAGTGGCTTTTATAAAACACCCCAGACATTAATACATATAAATATGAATTATTTTGTGAGTAAAATGCAAGCTTTCGACATTTTTCCATCAATAATACGAATAATAGGCTATTGATTGAAATGGTCCCCCCATCTTTTCATCCGCACACGCACACACACACACATACACATACACACACACACACACACACACACACACACACACACACACACACACACACACAAAGAGGACCTTTAATTTTAAGATACAAATAATACTCCTATTCATGATTAAAGAATTTTTAGATGCTTGCAGCTTCTGCTTTAACATGTTGTGTTATCTCTATCACCCTGGTAGAACCTAATGTGTGAAAAGTTTGCAGTAAGAGTCAATGGTTGGATGCTGAATCTGGCAGAAGTCCAAACAACGGATGCACTTTACACCAATGAGAGCATCCATTTCAACAATCGGTCCCCCATATGGCACTAAGGCCCCTCCTCCACGCTCTATCCCGGCAGAGGGTCTCATTCATGCTTCAAGACAGCGGTTCACTTCAAGCTTCCTGGCCCTCGGATCAACTGTTTTGATCCAGTCTGGCCTTCTGACAAAGGAAGACTTTCTACACACAGATATCTGAAGAATACTCTGAGACAGACTCGCTCTGAACCGCGTGAGGAGTTGAGCCCACCAAGCAGGTGATCGTTTGCGCTCGAACTGACGCTGGAGATTTGCGCTTGGACAATGCTCGCAACCAGCCGGGGAGTGTATTTAATATCATCTTTTGAGCCTTGAAAGAAAGTCTGCGTGGATTTTTATTTTATTTGTTGAGACGCCCTTTGAAACATCACACAGCACCGGTCATTTCTATCTCAAAGCTCCGTGCAAGCTCTGTTTTCTCGTGGCGCTCTGGAGGAGCGCAGAGCCTTGGGGTGGACCTTCTGTTGTTTGCCAAAGTGCTTTAGCTCTCCAACTCAGTTTTTTCCCCTTCAAGTTCAGAAAAGTGCACCACACGATCGGGACAAGGCTTAAATGTTCGGGATCCAGGAGCATCTGATACGAGAAGTGAGCGGATTAAAAGAGAGAAGTCTTGGAGAGGAGATGGATCCAGTCCGGTCGTGGGTGCGTAATGTCGGGGTTGTGGATGCAAACGTCGCGGCGCAAAGGTACAGTACAAACCCAGCTCATCTTCTCATCAGGTATTTTCATCGTGTGCGCTCAGGCTTGTTAGCAACGTGACAGAATTTATTTTCATGATCAGTATCACCAGCACAATGTTCTAATATGCGAATATTTCAAATTAGAACAGGCGCCCTTTCAGAAAAGAGCTGCAAACTACTTGTTGCAGAAGATGTCACGACTCCCTTTTAAAACCAACTGGCCCCAAACTCATAAAACTTGAAATGAGATGAAAGAACAACACTTGAGATTATCATTATTATTATTATTATTATTATTATTATTATTAAATCGATTAAAGGAAAGTTCTGATCATGTGCACAAAGGGAAAGCAGGCCTATATGTAACGTAAAACTAATAATCAGAACTGGTTGACTTTGACATAAAGTCACTCACAAAGAGCATTTGATCAGATGATTTACTGTCGTGCAAAAGGTCAACTTACATTTTTAGTTCAAACAATTAAATTTGAGACGATTTCTTAAAACTTCTGTGTGAGCAAACTAAATATACGTTTCATAGACCGGCTATTTTAGCTGATGGAGCTGATGTTTTTATTTTCAGATGAAAAAACACTTTTACCCTCATCGGCCAAACTCCTTACATTTACATCATTGTTCTACTTATCCGAGTATTTTCCACATTTCACTACATGTTCAATCATCCTCTTGGCATTTTTAATTTCTATACCAACACACAGACATCGGTGTTCTCATGTTCCAAACTGATTGTGTCCGAAGTTTAGAAAACAGTTTAAACAGTCATAAAAACGCAGTGACAGAGAGTAGGCAACAAGTTAATTAGTATACATATCTTAATAAATAATAATAAAAAATAAAAATACCAATTAATAAGTAATACTACAACAACAGTATTGCATTTAGGATATTTGATATCATAAAATATTCTATTGAACGTTAAAATGTAATTTTAAAAATCTCGATTATAGTTTATATCTATATCAAAATCGTCACAGGCAAATTTTTTCCTCAGGCTTTTTTTTTCTTAATAAAAGAAACGTTTACGGCTGTTACAACAATATCCATAATCTAGTGAAGTTTGAGTGAGGCTTTCTGAAAAGATATAAAATGACCGAAGTTACATTTACAGAAAATCAGTGCAGGCTCTCTGCGGAACCTGATGATTTGATCAACTCCAAAGTTTCTTTTGAGGGACTATGCCTAATTATTAAAATTAATTTATTGTAATTCAGCAGTCACTTACCTATTGTATATTTTACAACTAAGATCCTCCAACATCAGCTGCAGTCAAAAGACCTGATTCTATTGTGACTTTAAAGTTTAGTAACTCAACCACAGTTTTATCAAGTTTTACTTTCCCAGTTTCTCCTGTTTTTTGCCTTGGTTTTATTTTTTGTGTAATTTTCCAGGCCACATTCTTTATTATACAAAGGCATATTATAGCAAAAACTAAATATTTATAAAACATCAATTTTTTTCTTTGTAAATTATTGATACCTATTGTATAAATAAACTGAAGGCCTTAACAATTTAGTAAAAGTAAAAATCTTTTTATGTAATGGGAAATAATATGCTTATTAAAATTATTTTAATATTTGAAAACCTGCCTTTTAAGGGCCAGTAAATCAAACATATTTGATATGCATATTAATTTAGTTTTCATTATTTAGTGCAAGCAGAGTAAAGTGTTGGCTGGTCTTTAGTTTTTGTTTGTTTTTGTTTGTTTTATATAGATTACTTTGAGAAATATTGTCAACCATCAATTATTGTTTGGTGGTCATTAAGCAAAAAATAACCATTTAGCAGTGTGAATCAGTTTATTTAACACTGTGTGAATGTCTTTAATATCATGAGGGAAAGTGTGAGCTGACTGTCTCTTCCTGTTGTGTTCTCAGTGGAGTAGCTCTGTCAAGAGCTCATTTTGAGAAGCAGCCGCCCTCCAATCTCCGCAAGTCCAACTTCTTTCACTTTGTCCTGGCGCTCTATGACAGACATGGCCAACCTGTGGAGGTGGAGAGGACTGCGTTTGTGGACTTTGTCGAGCATGATAAGGTGTGTTGGTGTTTCTGTGCGCTTGTCTGTCTAATTAATAATTATTTCAGGAAGTTGTCATCTTTAAAATTCCTTTCAGGGACGTTTTGACGTGATGAAGCTAAAGCAATAGCGGCTGAAAAACTGTGGATAATAACAGAGCGTATTAGTAATGTACACTATATTTCAGCTGTAACCAGGTGCTCAACTTGATCTTCCCCATCCCCAGTAAAGCCAAGCATATCCAACAGCTGACGGCTACATGTTTACACAAGCTTTACCCTCAATGAGCTGATGATGTGGGATTGAAAAAGAATATCTAATGACTAATTAGCAGCTTGCCTCATTAGGAGGACATCACTACTTTTTAAAATGCAAATTATGCTCGCTCCTGTTAAGTTATACAGTCAACTAATCATCAAAGTATCTTTTCCTACATGCCCCCCTCCCATACTCTAAATACT
>NW_019524980.1:139192-142072 GCF_002814215.2 Seriola lalandi dorsalis | reverse complement strand
GGGGGGTTGGATTCCTCAGGTTTGACAAGACCGAAATAAGGAAGGGTGCAGTGTGGAGACAGGGATAGAAAGAGACCAGAGAGGGCAGACTGCCTGGAGTGGGAGCCTTATGCCCAGCGTTGATGGATGTTTTTGCCTTGTGGTGAGGGGGAGCAAGAATCTCCTAAACTGGCAACAGCTCTCCCCTGTGAGAAAGACAAGAGGACACCGTCCTGTCAACTGAAGTTCAAACATAGTTTCACTATGCATTTCATGGGGGTATAGGGAGGGAGGGAAGGAGGACGGCAGGCGGCAGCGCTAATGCCAGGGCTGAAAGCTGTCAGCGTGCTCCCCTTTGTGCCACACAGGCCAGCGCAGAGTAATATGACGGCAGTGGAGGAGTTCATTTTCTGCATGGTTACCCTGGCATCTGTTTTTGCTTTGTAATTATGAGGAGGCAGAGTGATGGCATGGCAAAATAAATGTTCCTCCGTGTATATTTACAAAACTTATGAAGCCAGGCATCCATCTATCTACTGATGTGTCTCAATCTCGCTTCTGATATTAAGTTTTGAGCTCTGTTACTTTCCAACTTATCTTCATGCATCTTAATTTCCCCCACTTCTTCATCCCTCCTTACCACTGTCTCCTTTTCCTGGTTTCTCCTACACTCCCCCAACCTCCCCATTCTCTCTCTGCTCCTTTCTTGCTCTCGTCTCTGTGATGCCAGCCTCCTGGGTTATTGGACCAGAGAGCATTCCTTTGAGACCACTTAGAAAGACCAGTAGAGGTAGAGGAAGAGAAAGGAAGCTGGGGAACAGGAGACAGAGAGGGGGAGAGAAGGAAGAAGTGAGAGGCTAGTGGAGAGCCTCGGGGAAGGAGGGATAGCAGAAAGGAAGTTTTTCTGTCAAGGTCGACTGCTGCTCAGTCTCACATACAGTACTTTCCACCAACTGGAACACACTTTGCACACACACACACGTGCACATATACCCATGCCTGTACTACCTCGTTGCTGGGAGGACCACTGCATTTGATCTCAAGGTTTTAGGAGTTCGTATCAGACATGATAGTTCAACCTCTACAAAGAACATCCGACTCAAGGTTAAGCACTCAGCTTATGAGCACAACGCGGGGTCCCATATGGGCTTTGAGCAGACAACCCTCTGATCTGAATGCTGCTCCCAGGGAAGGGCGAGCTGCAGGATTAGGAGAGACTCACTGTGCTTAACACTGCATGGGGATGCCCAGCTGTACTTATCTGTGGCCCAGATGTGCTTAACTGCATGCCCTGCATTTGTCTGTCTTCTGTCTCTTTCCAAGGAGCAGACGGGAGAAAAGACCAACAACGGCACCCACTACAAGCTACAGCTCCTCTACAGCAACGGTGAGTAGAGTCAGACATCAGCTCTCAGGTTGTGGGTTGGTTCTTTGCCCTCTGAGGTGTCTAATTTGACCATTTAGACGCGATGGTAAGACCTGCACATAACAGGAGGGGAAAAAGGTTACCGGTGACACCAGCGCGCTAACATAACACACACCTTTCCACTTAAGTAATCTTCCTCCACATCCTCCCCTGCTTTACCTCGCCTCTCCTCTCTGAGCTCATAAATTTCCTTCCACTCATCGCCTAATCACTGGGCTTGTACAATTCAACGCTCCGCTCTGCGAGTAGCCTCTTCTGGGCCCACGTATGGGGAAATGAGGTACATGTTGCCCCCCCACCCCCCACCTCATGGTACTTCCACATCAGATCGGGGGCTACACAGAGAAATTTGGTTCCCATGAGCCACTGCTGCCCCTACTCTGCCATCGCAGTGGCACCCATGGGAGAGAAGATAAAAGACATGTTCTACAGCAACCCCCTCATACACCCTCCATACACACATACACACACACACACACACACACACATGTACATACAAGCACACCAAAAGCACTTCCTCTCCATCCCCTCCTCTCATCCCCTTCCCCCAAGCGATATCAAAGGCATCTCAATCGAGACTTTGATGAGAGGAACACATTTTAAAAGCAATACTCTCCAAAGTCTCCATAAAAATTCCTTGGGTAATGCGCTCTTCTCTCAAGAAGCAATTCATTAAATGTCGTTTCCCACTGTAGTGTGATTTATCGTGGAGGTTTCGAAGCATCCAGAGGTTCAGGTGTCTCTAGAAATCTTAACCAGAGACACAGCTGATTACACAGAAGCCAGAAACTGATTTTGTTTTTTAAAGTAATTCTCTCTTCAATTAAATCCCACAACAAACTGATCAGTTACCTGTTGGTGTTCAACTAATCTCACATCAGTCAACTAAACTTGGGGATAAATCAAAAGTTAACAGAGAAATAACCACAAAAAGAACAGCCTGACAAATCGTGAGAACCTGGATATAAAACTGGCCTCAAAGCAGAACATGACTAATAATCATCAAACATCAAATAACTCTCAATCCCCTCGGAAACCATCAGCGAGAAAGCATGAACTGCATGCCAATCTTATTCCTCCATGTTTGCTGGACGGAGTTCAATGATTTTTCAGAGAGCTTGTCCAGAGTTTGAAAAAAAAAAAAAAGATGTATATCATAAATCTTTTATTTTGAGAATCCTCAGTGCAATGTACTTTTTTTTATTAACTGGTAAGAGTGGGTTGGTGAGTTTAAGTACAATGTCAGTTGCTTCATTCACAGTTACCATGACTGAAGCAACGGTAGGTAGTATTTTGCAATTAGGGTCCAGCAACTCAGCCTTAATTTACAAGTGTTCAGTGATGTGAAGGTTATCCGCACAATAAAAAAAAGGTTATTTGTAGCTCCATCTCTCATCTACTCCCTGCTTCTGTTTAACTAACGCACTGAGGGCAAGAGATCATACAGTTTCTTTGGAAAATTTATTTCACTTTAG